>NC_052148.1:277075468-277254249 GCF_902713615.1 Scyliorhinus canicula
TTTCGTTTGGGGCAGGTGCAGAGGCTGGGGTAGAGGTTGGATTCAGGACTTTTGCCGGACAAGGCGTTTTGTGAGAAGGTGAGAATGGCGATTGGGAACAATGTGGAGCTTAATCAGAATGGGGAGTTGTCGGCGGCCTTGTTTTGGGAAGCTTTGAAGGCGGTGGTCCAGGGTGAGGTCATTTTGTTTAAGGTGCATAGGGAGAGGAGATGGAGGGAGGAACACTGGCGGCTGTTAGACGATATAGTCGAGGTGCATAGGAGATATTTGGTAGCCATGAAGAGGTCAGCAACACTTAATTATATTAAGGTGCTATATAATATAAGTTTATTTTGTATAAAATTATTTTGTAATTTCAGTTGTATAGATTGGAGCGCTATGAAGACTGCTTATCAGTTTATCGTGATTTAATTCGGAACTCCCAAGATGAATACGAAGAGGAAAGGAAGACCAACCTTTCGGCTGTTGTAGCAGCGTTAAGTACCTGGGAAAATTTGTTTCCTGTAAGTGACGATCTTTCTATTGAATGAATGGAGTGTATAACATTTGCATTTTATGTTGGCATGTCTTTTGAGGATAAAACAAGAGATTTATCGTGTGATAAATTTTCTTGCTTTAAGTTCCTACGTGAAGTGTTTTGTGATCTCTTGGATGGAAAAAACTGCAAATGTCTAAAATCTGAAATGAAAACAAAAAATGCTAGAAATGTGCAGACAACTTTTCATTTCCACACTGGATCTTGATGCACTCTTGGACTATCCGTCCTTTTTTCCCTCCTTCATCCATCTTACGTTGGGAGAGCAGCTCCAGTTCACAGGAGAGTATAGAATGGTACACCAGAGGCAGGCCTAAAAAGAGGCAACCTATAAATCTGTAATTATGGGCTGCCTGCATGCTATAATATTAAAAACAGTCAGCTATATACCAAACAAAGGAATGGTTGAGGACTCTGGGTTTGTACTCTGTAAGAGGGGGGATCTTATTGTAACTGACAGGATACTGCGAGGCCTGGATAGAGTGGATGTGGAGAGGATGTTTCCACTTGTAGGAAAAACTAGAAGCAGAGGACACAATCTCAGACTAAAGGGACGATCCTTTAAAACAGAGATGAAGAGGAATTTCTTCAGCCAGAGGATGGTGAATCTGTGGAACTCTGCCACAGAAGGCTGTGGAGGCCAAATCACTGAGTGTCTTTATGGCAGAGATAGACACCTTCTTGATTAATAAGGGGATCAGGGGTTATGGGGAGAAGGCAGGAGAATGGGGATGACAGAAATATCAGCCATGATTGAATGGCAGAGCAGACTCGATGGGCTGAGTGGCCTAATTCTGCTCCTATGTCTTATGGTCAAACAAAGCTTTGTAGACTTACCACATTCACTTGGGAATGGTGGTAGACAATGAACAAGTAATGGCAGTGGTGGGGTGGGAGGAGGAAGAGAAGGGTTTACGAACCAACTATCTTAAACCATGTAAGTGCAAGAAACAAGACTAAAGTGTTTGCAAGTGGTTGAATGATCCTATCTATCTAACTCCTCCCTCATCACAGATAGCAGTGCTCAACTAATTTCCCTGCACGTGGCACTGAGCTGCTGATGCACTGGACACATGGAACATGATAGGCCTTGACAACATCCTGCTTTATTGTACAAACCTGTGTCTATATACTAGCTATCCCTACTAGTGAAGCTATTCCAGTACAGTTATAACTTGTATCTATCCAACAAAGTACACAATTTCTCAGGTGTATCCTATGACGAAGACTAGGCTAATCTAGCCTAACAAATTATCAACTTGTTGACTTCCTCCCATTCATCACTATTGATGCCATCAAGTATCACCCACCAGAACTCTGTTCAGGGTTTTCCAGAAACATTTGGCTTAAGAGCCAATTGCAGCCATGATCAAGATATATCTTTTTTAAAGAATGTTTTTTATACCTGGTATATTTACAGATGTACATATTGAGAAACCAAAAAGAGATAAGAAAAATACTACATAACTAAAAAACCAAGGGATGGGAAAATAAAAAACTGGGAAAGTGTATATACATTGAAGCAATGGAGAGACAATTACGTTACACATGTCATTGGGGGTGGGCTTTCTCACCCCCCTTTTAAAAAAAAAATAAATTACATGCAGAACAAACAAAACAAAATTGGGTGGCGGGGTCGTTCCTTCCTCCTGCACTTTCTTACTCTCTGTTGCCCTGCTGTGTTCATTGTGGTCATTGTTGTTTCCTGTGCTCTGCTTCCAGTGTGTATTCCCTCCCCTCTGGCTCCCCTATATTATTCTTTGCCCCTGTCCTTCCTTCTTCCCTTTTTCCCCCCTCTCCCTTCCCTGCCCCTCTTTCCCCTCCCCTCCTCTCCCTTTCGATCTGGATATGGTTAATAAGGTAGTGCCAGGGGCGGCACGTGGCACAGAGGTTAGCGCTGCTGCATAAGGCGCTAAGGATCCGGGTTTGAATTCCGGATCTGGCACTGTCCGTGTGGAGTTTGCACATTCTCCTCGTGTCTGCCTGGGTTTCACCACCCACAACCCAAATATGTGCAGGTGAGGTGGATTGGCCACATTAAAGTGCCCCTTAATTGGAAAAAAGATAATTGGGTACTCTAAAAAGAATAAGATAGTGCTAGAAGGGACTGACCGTCAATGACGCCAGCATTGCTGGACCCTCTGCTACCAACATCTTGGGGGCCACTGTCGACCAAATGTTTAAGCACACCAACCATATCAAGATCTGGACAGGAGCTGGCTACTCAAGAACATAAAATATAAGGATGGGAGTAAGCTCTTCAAGCCTGATCTGCTAATCAACAAGATCATGGCTGATTTACTTTAACTCAACTGTCCTGCAGTGTCCCCATATCCATTAGTAGCCAAAGATTTATCAACTTTGATCTTCAAAATACTCATCTCTGAGCATTTATAACTCTCTTGGGTAGAGAATTTGAAAAATTCACAATCCTGTGAATAAAGATATTTTCCTCATCTCAGTACTGGATGGCTGACTCCTCATTCTAAGTAAGAAGTCAAATCCCATTGTAACAAAGGTTATCATTTTCTAAGTGCCCTAATAATAGATTCTAGCATTTTGCCTACTATTATTAGGCTGACTGGTCTTCAGTTCTGTTTCTCCGTTCTTAAATGACAGGGTTATGTTTGCTACTTGAAAGCCACTCTGGAAGATCAAAACTAATGTATTAAATGTGGTTAAAGTCCAACAGGTTTGTTCGAATCACTAGCTTTTGGAGCACTGCCCCTTCCTCAGGTGAATAACTATCCTGGCTGAGACAATTCACACCTCTTTAACCTGGGGTTATCCCTCTCTCTGGATCTGTAAAGACATGATTACCTGCAAATGCTCGCATTCAAAGCATTGTATTGCATCTCTGACTTTGTCTACATATATGTTTCTGGAACATACCTCTTCATTCACCTGAGGAAGGAGCAGTGCTCCGAAAGCTAGTGATTTGAAACGGTCTTCATTCTAAAACTGACCCTGTATTCTATATTTCCCAGCCAAGGAAAACATTTCTCGTTGTATTAAGACTCCTTGCCTCTTAAACTGAAATCCCATTGTAACAAAGGTTATCATTTTCTAAGTGCCCTAATAATAGATTCCAGTATTTTGCCTACTATTATTAGGCTGACTGGTCTTCAGTTCTGTTTCTCCGTTCTTAAATGACAGGGTTATGTTTGCTACTTGAAAGCTACTCTGGAAGATCAAAACTAATGCAGCCACGCATGGTGAGTGGCTCAACCTGGTTCAGGTCTACGGGGACCTGGGTGCCCTTGTTCATGTGCCAGAGAAAGCTATCATGCTGGTGCAGTCAGCAATTACGAAGGTAAAAGGTATGTTGCCTTTTATCACAAAAGGATTTGAGTACAGGCATGAAGATAGAACATCGAACATTACAGCGCAGTACAGGCCCTTCGGCCCTCGATGTTGCGCCGACCTGTGAAACCCCTCTAAAGCCCATCTACACTATTCCCTTATCGTCCATATGCCTATCCAATGACCATTTGAATGCCCTTAGTGTTGGGGAGTCCACTACTGTTGCAGGCAGGGCATTCCACGCCCTTACTACTCTCTGAGTAAAGAACCTACCTCTGACATCTGTCCTATATCTATCTCCCCATAACTTAAAGCTTTGTCCCCTCGTGCTGGACATCGCCATCCGAGGAAAAAGGCTCTCAATGTCCACCCTATCTAATCCTCTGATCATCTTGTATGCCTCAATTAAGTCACCTCTTAACCTTCTCTTTAACGAAAACAGCCTCAAGTCCTTCAGCCTTTCCTCATAAGATCTCTCCCCCCCCCCCCCCCCCCCCCCCCCCCCCCCCGGGTTGCTGCTGCTGTCGGCCTCTTTTCCTACCGTTCCGCCAGGAAGTCCAGAAAAGGCTGCCACCGCCTGAAAAATCCTTGTACGGATCCCCTCAGGGCAAATTTCACCCGCTCCAATTTGATGAACCCTGCCATATCATTGATCCAGGCCTCCACGCTTGGGGGCCTCGCATCCTTCCATTGGAGCAAGATCCTCCGCCGGGCTACTAGGGACACAAAGGCCAGGACCCCGGCCTCTATCGCCTCCTGCACTCCCGGCTCCACTGCAACCCCAAAAATTGCGAGTCCCCAGCCTGGCTCGACCCTGGATCCCACCACCCTCGACACCGTCCTTGCTACCCCCTTCCAAAACTCCCCCAGCGCTGGGCATGCCCAAAACATATGGGCGTGGTTCGCTGGGCTCCCCGAGCACCTAGCACACCTGTCTTCGCCCCCGAAAAACCTACTCATCCTCGTCCCAGTCATGTGGGCCCTATGCAGCACCTTGAACTGTATGAGGCTAAGCCTCGCACAGGAAGAGGAGGAATTCACTCTCTCCAGGGCATCCGCCCACGTCCCCTCCTCAATCTCCTCCCCCAGCTCCTCTTCCCACTTCCCCCAGCTCCTCTTCCCACGTCCCCTTCAGTTCCTCCACCGAGGCCTCGTCTACCTCCTGCATTACCCGGTATATGTCCGAGATCCTCCCTCCTCCGACCCACACCCCCGAGAGCACCCTATCCCGCACCCCTCGCGGCGGCAGCAAGGGGAACCCCTCCACCTGCTGCCTGAAAAACGCCCTCACCTGCATGTACCTAAACATGTTCCCCGGGGGGAGCCCAAACTTCCCCTCCAACTCCCCCAAGCTCGCGAGCCTCCCCTCCACAAACAGGTCCCTCAACCTCCTAACCCCTGCCCTGTGCCAGCCCAGAAATCCGCCATCAATCCTCCCTGGGACAAACCGATGGTTCCCCCATATCGGGGCCTCCATTGAGCCCCCCCATTTCTCCCCTGTGCCGACTCCATTGCCCCCAAATTTTGAGGGTAGCCGCCACCACCGGGCTTGTGGTATACCTCGTTGGAGGGAGCGGCAACGGCGCCGTTACTAGCGCTTCCAGGCTCGTGCCCACACAAGACGCCGCCTCCATCCTCTTCCACGCTGCCCCCTCCTCGCCCACTTACGCACCATCGCTGCGTTGGCCGCCCAGTAGTACCCACAGAGGTTGGGCAACGCCAGCCCCCCCCCATCCCTACCTCGCTCCAGGAACACTCTTCGAACCCTCGGAGTCCCATGCGCCCACACAAATCCCGTGATACTGCTGTTGACCCTCCTGAAAAAGGCCTTCAGGATAAGGATGGGGAGGCACTGGAACAAGAACAAAAACCTTGGGAGCACCGTCATCTTGACGGACTGCACCCTCCCCGCCAGTGACAGCGGTGACATATCCCATCTCTTAAACTCCTCCTCCATCTGCTCCACCAATCTTGTGAGGTTGAGCTTGTGCAGGACCCCCCAGCTCCCCGCCACCTGGACCCCTAGGTACCTAAAGCTCTTCCCTGCCTGCTTCAATGGGAGCCTACCAATCCCCTCCTCTTGATCCCCCGGATGCACCACAAACACCTCACTCTTGCCCAGGTTCAGCTTATACCCCGAGAAACCCCCGAATTCCCCAAGAATCCTCATCACCTCCGGAATCCCCCCCCACCGGGTCCGCCACATATAGCAAGAGGTCGTCAGCGTATAGCAACACTCGATGCTCCTCCCCACCCTGCACCAGGCCCCTCCAGTTCCCTGACTCCCTCAGTGCCATGGCCAGGGGCTCAATCGCCAACGCGAAGAGCAAGGGGGACAGGGGGCACCCCTGTCTCGTCCCCCGATGCAGCCGAAAGTACTCCGACCTCCTATTCGTGGCTACACTTGCCATCGGGGCCTCGTAGAGCAGCCTCACCCACCGGATAAACCCCTCCCCAAACCCAAACCTCTCCAACACCTCCCACAAGTACTCCCACTCAACCCTATCGAAGGCCTTCTCCGCGTCCAACGCCACCACTATCTCCGCCTCCCCTTCCACCGCCGGCATCATAATGACATTGAGGAGTCTTCGCACATTTGTGTTCAGCTGCCTTCCCTTCACAAACCCCGTCTGGTCCTCATGTATGACCCCTGGCACACAATCCTCTATTCTAGTGGCCAGGATCTTTGCCAGCAGCTTAGCATCAGCGTTCAACAGCGAAATCGGCCTATATGATCCACACTGCAGAGGGTCCTTGTCCCGCTTCAGGATCAAGGAAATCAGCGCCCGTGACATAGTTGGGGGCAGAGCCCCCCCTCCCTTGCCTCGTTGAAGGTCCGGACCAACAGGGGGCCCAACAGGTCCAAATACTTTTTATAGAATTCAGCCGGAAACCCGTCCGGCCCCGGCGCCTTCCCCGACTACATGCTCCCTATCCCTTTGACCACCTCCTCCAACTCGATGGGCGCCCCTAGTCCCTCCACCTGCTCCTCTTCCACCCTCGGGAATCGCAACTTGTCCAGGAAGCGCCCCATTCCACCCTCCTCCACCGGGGGTTCAGACCGGTACAGTTCCCCATAGAAGTCCCTGAAGACCCCATTGACCTCTACCCCCCTACGCACCACCTTCCCAGCTCTATCCGTCACTCCCCCAATCTCCCTAGCCGCGTCTCGCTTCCGGAGCTGGTGCGCCAGCATCCTGCTCGCCTTCTCCCCGTGTTCGTACACCGCCCCCTGTGCTTTCCTCCACTGGGCTTCTGCCCTTCTGGTCGTCAGTAGGTCAAATCTGGCCTGAAGGCTACGCTTCTCCCCCAGCAATCCCTCCTCTGGGGCCTCCGCATATCTCCTATCCACCTGCACCATCTCCCCTATCAGTCTTTCCCTTTCCCTCTGCTCCCCCCTCTCCCTATGGGTTCAGATGGAGATCAATTCCCCCCTCATCACCGCCTTCAATGCCTCCCAGACCGTCCCCACCCGAACCTCCCCGTTATCATTGGCCTCGAGGTATCTCTCAATACACCCCCGGACCCTCCCGGCCACCTCCTCATCTGCCAGCAGCCCCACCTCCATGCGCCAGAGCGGACGTTGGTCCCTCTCTTTCCCCCAGCCCGAGGTCCATCCATTGCGGGGCATGATCCGAAATGGCAATGGCGGAGTATTCCACTTCCTCCACCCTCGACACCAGCCCCCTGCTCAGGACAAAAAAATTAATCCTTGAGTAGGCCTTATGTACATGGGAGAAAAATGAGTATTCCCTGGCCCTTGGCCTCGCAAACCTCCAAGGGTCCACCCCACCCATCTGGTCCATAAATCCCCTCAACACCTTAGCCGCCGCCGACCTCCTGCCCGTCCGGGACTTGGATCGATCCAATGGGGGATCCAGTACTGTGTTAAAATCTCCCCCCATGATCAGGCCCCCCGCCTCCAGGTCCTGAATGCGGCCCAACATACGCTGCATGAACCCCGCATCGTCCCAATTTGGGGCATAAACATTCACCAACACTACCCGCTCCCCCTGCAGCTTGCCACTCACCATCACGTACCTCCCGCCACTGTCAGCCACCACCTTCAACGCCTCAAACGACACCTTCTTCCCCACCAGGATCGCCACCCCCTTACTCCTCTCATCCAGCCCTGAATGGAATACTTAGCCGGCCCACCCCTTTCTCAGCCGGACCTGGTCCACCACTCTCAGGTGTGTCTCCTGGAGCATGGCCACATCCGCCTTCAGTCCCTTCAGGTGCGCAACTACTCGGGACCTTTTGACCGGCCCATTCAGCCCCCTCACATTCCAGGTTATCAGCCGGATCCGAGGGCTCCCTGCCCCCTTCCCCTGCCGATTAGCCATACCCCATCCCTTGCCCACCCCCGGCCAGCGTCCCACGCTCTGCTAGTTCCCCACGGCGGCAACCCCCCCCTTCCAGCACCCCCTGCATCCTCCAGCTCCTTCCTGACCGTTTCAGCATCAACCCGGCCCCCCCCCCCCCGCTAGGACCCCTCCTAACTGCACCCCCCCTCTACAACACTCCCGTGAGCCAGCTATCTTCTGCTGACCCCGGCGGCTCCCGCCCTACCTTCCGCTCCTCCCAACGTGGGACTGCCCCTCCTCCATTGTGCCCATCAACCAGTCCACCCTCCCCCGCTCCTGCGCGGGAAAAGAAAAAAAAAACCCCGCCCCCTCCCTCTCCCAGCGCGGGAACCCCGCAGAAAGCCCGCGCTTTCGCCCTGCCGGGCCCCACCTCCTCCAGGGCCACTCCCATTGTCAGTCCCCCCCACCAGCTCCCCGAACACCCCGTTTACCCCTCAGTCCGAACCCGTCCACCCAACTCCTGCTTGAAAACCCATTTAAAAAAAAAACCACCCGTACGACATCACCCCATCCACCCTAAGGCCACCCCACATCTTACCCTAAACCCCGCAAATACACATACAGTATAAATAAATACAGTATTCTACAGCATCCCCCCCCTCCGTGGGACCCTCAGTTTGAGTCCAGTTTCTCGGCTTGCACGAAGGCCCACGCCTCCTCCGGGGACTCAAAGTAGTGGTGTTGATCCTTATAGGTGACCCACAGACGCGCCGGCTGCAGCATTCCAAACTTCACCTTCCGTCTGTGGAGCACCGCCTTCGTCCGGTTAAACCCGGCCCTCCGCCTCGCCACTTCCGCACTCCAGTCCTGGAAGATCCGCACTTCCGTGTTCTCCCATTTGCTGCTCCGCTCCTTCTTGGCCCACCGGAGCACACACTCACGATCCACGAACCGGTGGAACCGCACCAACACCGCCCGCGGCGGCTCGTTCGGCTTGGGCCCCCTAGCCAGAATTCTGTGGGCCCCCTCCAACTCCAGGGGCCCCTGGAAGGACCAAGCCCCCATCAGCGAGTTCAGCATCACCACCACATAGGCCGCTAGGTCCGACCCCTCCAGCCCCTCCGTGAGGCCCAGGATCCGTAAATTCTTCCTCCTCGACCGGTTGTCCAACTCCTCGAACCGCTCCTGCCATCTTTTATGGAGCGCCTCGTGCACCTCCACCTTCCCCACCACGGCCGCGACCTCGTCCTCCCTTTCGGCGGCCTGCTGCTGCAGCTCCCGGATCGCAGCCCTCTGGGCTGTCTGGGTCTCCATCAGTTCCCTGTTGGTTACCTTGATGGACTCCAGCAGCTCCACTTTCAAATCCTGGAAGCAGCGCAGCAGAGTCGTCTGCTGCTCCTGGAACCACTTCTTCAGCTCCTCGAAACTTTCGCCGGCCGCCATTTTGTCCTTCGGGTCCCGATTTTTTCTAAGTGTTTTTTCTCCCGATTCTCTCCCTGCCCCGCTCCTGGTCTGCACCATGGGGCCACTGGGGCGACTCCTGGCCTCTTCCCCCGTCGGGATTTGCCTCCTCAGGTCCGTTGGGGGCCTTTAAAAAAGCCCGAAGTCCGTTGATATCGGGAGCCGCCGAACGTGCGGCTCAGCTGTTCATTGCCGTTACCGGAAGTCTCACACCGTACGCCTTCTTAACAATCCTCTCAACCTAGGTGGCAACATTCAGGGATCTATGGACATGGACACCGAGATCTCTCTGCTCATCCACACTACCAAGAATCTTACCATTAGCCCAGTACTCTGTCTTCCTGTTATTCCTTCCAAAATGAATCACCTCACACTTTTCTGCATTAAACTCCGTTTGCCACCTGTCAGCCCAGCTCTGCAGCTTATCTATGTCCCTCTGTAACATGTAACATCCTTCTGCACTGTCCACAACTCCACCGACTTTAGTGTCATCTGCAAATTTACTCACCCATCCTTCTACGCCCTCCTCCAGGTCATTTATAAAAATGACAAACAGCAGTGGCCCCAAAACAGATCCTTGTGGTACACCACTAGTAACTGGACACCAGTCTGAACATTTCCCATCAACCACCACCCTTTGTCTTCTATCAGCTAGTCAATTTCTGATCCAAACTGCTAAATCACCCTGAATCCCATGCTTCTGTATTTTCTGTAGTAGCCTATCGTGGGGAACCTTATCAAATGCTTTACTGAAATCCATATACACCACATCAACTGCTTTACCCTCATCCACCTGTTTGGTCACCTTCTCAAATAACTCAATAAGGTTTGTGAGGCACGACCTACCCTTCACAAAACCGTGTTGACTATCTCTAATCAAATTATTCCTTTCCAGATGATTATACATCCTATCTCTTATAAACCTTTCCAAGACTTTTCCCAGAACAGAAGTAAGGCTCACTGGTCTATAGTTACCGGAGTTATCTCTACTCCCCTTCTTGAACAAGGGGACAACATTTGCTATCCTCCAGTCTTCTGGCACTATTCCTGTAGACAAAGATGACTTAAAGATCAAAGCCAAAGGCTCAGCAATCTCCTCCCTAGCTTCCCAGATAATCCTAGGATAAATCCCATCCGGCCCAGGGGACTTATCTATTTTCACACTTTCCAGAATCGCTAAAACCTCCTCCTTATGAACCTCAAGCCCTTCTCGTCCAGTATCTCAGTATTCTCCTCGACAACACTGTCTTTTTCCTGTGTGAACACGGACGAAAAATACTCATTTAGCACCTCTCCTATCTCCTCGGACTCCACGCACAACTTCCCACTACTGTACTTGACTGGCCCTACTCTTACCCTAATCATTCTTTTATTCCTGACATATCTATAGAAAGCTTTAGGGTTATCCTTGATCCTACCTGCCAAATACTTCTCATGTCCTCTCCTTGCTCTTCTTAGCTCTCTCTTTAGAGCCTTCCTAGCTAACTTGTAACTCTCAAGCTCCCTAACTGAACCTTCACGTCTCATCTTTACATAAGCCTCCTTCTTCCTCTGGACAAGTGTTTCAACTGCTTTAGTAAACCATGGTTCCCTCGCTCGGCCACTTCCTCCCTGCCTAACAGGTACATACTTATCAAGGACACGCAGTAGCTGTTCCTTAAACATGCTCCACATTTCCATTGTGCCCATCCCCTGCAGTGTTCCTCTCCAACCGATGCATCCAAAGTCTTGCCTCATCGCATCATAATTGCCTTTCCCCCAGATATGACTCTTGCCTTGCGGTATATACCTATCCCTTTCCATCACTAAAGTAAACGTAATCGAATTGTGGTCACTATCACCAAAGTGCTCACCTACCTTCAAATCTGACACCTGTCCTGATTCATTACCCAGTACCAAATCCAATACGGCCTCGCCTCTCGTTGGCCTATCTACATACTGCGTCAGGAAACCCTCCTGCACACACTGGACAAAAACGGACCCATCCAAAGTACTCAAATTGTAGTGTTTCCAGTCAATATTTGGAAAGTTAAAGTCCCCCATAACAACTACCCTGTTACTTTCGCTCCTATCCAGAATCATCTTTGCAATCCTTTCTTCTACATCTCTGGAACTTTTCGGAGGCCTATAGAAAAGCCCTAACAGGGTGACCTCTCCTTTCCTGTTTCTTAACTCAGCCCATACTACCTCAGTATTCGAGTCCTCATCAAATGTCCTCTCAGCCACCGTAATACTGTCCTTGCTAACAATGCCACCACTCCCCCTCTCTTACCACCTTCCCTGAGCTTGCTGAAATATCTAAACCCCGGCAAGATATCTTTCTTCAATTGTATAGAATCTTGGTTAGACTGCATCTGGGGTATTGTGTGCAGTTTTGGTTCCGTTACCAAAGGGAGGATATACTTGCCGTAGTGGGAGTGCAGCAGACTAATTCCTGGGATGGTGGGACAGTCCTATGATGAGAGATTGAGGAGACTGGGCCTATATTCCCTTGAGTTTAATTCATGTATTTCTCAAGAGTCCCCTTAAATGTCACTATCGTCCCTGCTTCCACCACCTCCTCCGGCAGCGAGTTCCAGGCACCCACTACCCTCTGTGTAAAAAAGCTTACCTCGTACATCTCTCAACCTTACCCCTCGCACCTTGAACCTATGTCGCCCAGTAATTGACCCCTCTACCCTGGGGAAAAAGTCTCTGACTATCCACTCTGTCTATGCCCCATATAATTTTGTTGACCTCTATCAGGTTGCCCCTCAACCTCCGTCGTTCCAGTGAGAACATATCGAGTTTATTCAACCTCTCCTCATAACTAATGCCCTCCATACCCGGCAACATCCTGGTAAATCTCTTCTGCACCCCCTCTAAAGCTTCCACATCCTTCTGGTAGTGTGGCGACCAGAATTGAACACTATACTCCAAGTGTGGCCTAACTAAGGTTCTATACAGCTGCAACATGACTTGCCAATTTTTATACTCAATGCCCCGGCCAATGAAGGCAAGCATGCCATATGCCTTCTTGACTACCTTCTCTACCTGTGTTGCCCCTTTCAGTGGCCTGTGGACCTGTACACCTAGATCTCTCTGACTGTCAATACTCTTGAGGGTTCTACCATTCACTGTATATTCCCTACTTGCATTAGACCTTCCAAAATGCATTACCTGAGGAATTACTTCATTCTAAAGTGCAGTGAATCTTTGGAATTCTCTACCTCAGAGGGCTGTGGAAGCTCAGCCATTAAGTATGTTCAAGACCGAGATTGATAGATTTTTAGATACTAATGATATCAAACAAATATGATCCGAATGTAGTACTCAGCACCTGCAAAGTCAACGTTTCCTTGTGTGTGTTCAGGTTGTCTGCACAACTTGTCAAGCTAGACAATACGCTCGCTATATATCTTTAATCAGTTATCCAACTTGCTTTATTTTATGGTTGAGGAGAAGATACCCAAGTATCTAGTTCCTTCGAGTCTGGTTTCCCAATTGATAAAAGCAGAATGGTGTAAAACTGGTCATGTTTAAAACATATGCTGGAATTGTGAAATGGATTATTGCTATTATCATTGTATGAAGAGCCATCTTTATGAGCTACACTTTTCAAGCACACAGTTTCTCATTTGTGCTGCAAAGCATATTTTTCCAAATTTCTTTGCCCGCAGCAAGCATCAGAATTAAATGTGATTGACAGTTGCCCTCTACTGTAGCTTATTGCTCCATTTACATCAAAGAACAAAAGAGGGTTACTGAACATCTTTGGTCAGTGTCAATTAGACTGAAGATTGTTTTTAATGAAAAGACTTGTGTCCAAAATAATCGGCAATACTGAGGAGTGTAAATTGGGATTGTTTCCATTTCTGACTGTTTGATTGGCTGTCTTTATGTATGGGATTATGCTGCTCACAATGTCTTGCAAGCAAACAGATGAGTTCCTCAAAGTATGCAGTCATTGAAAATGAAAAAGCTTGGAAAACTTGACTATTCTAGTCCAATGTCGAGTGCAGTCTCAAACTAATAATAATAATCTTTATTAGTATCACAATTGGCTTATACTAACACTGCAATCAAGATACTATGAAAATCCCATCGCAATAGTTCAAATAGATTAAAGGAATCAGAGAAAACTGGAAATCAGTAGCACCAAATAAACCTAGAAGTTCTCAGTAGTTCACTGAGTATCAGAAAGATGGGACAGGTTAACAACTGATGTTTTGAGGGAGTGTTCCACCCAAGACGCAACCCTGGTTCTGGATACATTGCACTTTGAGCATTGTTCTGTTCTTAGCTGTTGTATATAAACTATTCATCTCTGTAGATAATGTGTGATTTTTTTTTTTACCAAACTCTGTGCTTCTCTGTTGTAGCTAGATTTAACTATTCTCATTTGTCAAAAATTGTTTTATTACGCAGGATGATTTGGGCTTGCCTGAAACTTCATATGAACTGTGTTATAATGCTGCCTGCACCTTGATTGGTGAGGGCAAGCTGCCACAGGCTATGAATAAACTTCAGAAAGCTGAAGGTAAGTAAGCTTTGCATGAAATACATTGATGTAAGGGTTCATTATATCGTAATATTAGAAATAAAAGCCCAATCAAGCATATGTAGCAGTTATTGAAAGTTTGAGTTTTTTTTAACACTTCTCAGCCTTATGGTGAAGATCAAATGTGTCTGTTCTTGGTCTTTTGGCTAAGATGGAGCATCAGATCACGTAGAAGATCAGTGCGATGCCTTTTGTTGTCAACATGGATTTTGCCTCTTGTGTGGACCATGAATTGGATTCAGTTTGAATTTGAATTGTTTTTTGGAGCAAGCAAGGAGATGGATTAAGGGCCTGCTCTGCCCACTCTGCGCATTGGTTTTGTAACTTTAAGAAAGGCGTCAAACATGTTTTTAGAACGTAGAACATACAGTGCAGAAGGAGGCCATTCGACCTATTGAGTCTGCACCGACCCACTTAAGCCCTCACTTCCACCCTATCCCAATAACCCCTCCTAACCATTTTGGTCACTAAGGGCAATTTATCATGGCCAATCCACCTAACCTTAAAGTTTGAGTTTGGTATTTATAATCATGCTTTTTGTTTTGTTTCAGAACTCTGCCGGCAATCATATTCGGAGGATACGGTGAGTCTTTCAGAATCACTGGCTAAAATAAGTGGTGAACTTTGTCGGCGTTAATCGTGTGTGAATTGAATATAAAATTGATTAGAAAGAATCTCTCCATAATTGTGGCATAAAGACAATTAGATTTTTTTTTCTTTCAGCTCTGCAGTAAACACTCATTGCTTTATAAGGCTATTGATTAGCAATCCTGTCCTATACAATCCTATGCTTCCAACAGGAAAGCAGGCTGGTGAATTCACACTATGATGTTATATAGCCCAATTTCTGACCTGTGCATCTATTTTATGAGGCTTCCTTACAAATGAAATAATTTTCTACGAAAGGCATTAATAACACGATGATTCACAAGAAGGTCCCAGGTTTTATTCTTTTTCCATCAGAAGTAGTTGATTTTGATAAGGGCAACAATTGTAATACAATTGTCTTCACTCCTGTATTAAGTTGGGGAAAATTAACAAGGGCCCCGCTCCCAATTGCTGTGCAATGGCACCTGGATGTATGTGGATGGTGATCTGGTGAAACAATTGATTATGTACCAGAGGGTTGTTGATATCAGTGGGACCATATACCAATAAAAAATACCATATCAATTATCATCAAGGGAGGAGGGATGAATAGTTACAACAATAAGTAGTTTTACTCAATACTTTGTTTCTTTCCCTTTTTGCAAATGACTTCTTCACACGATTCTCACAGCAGCAGCATTTGTTGCTTTACGGATGGAAGGATACTTGACTTCCATCTGGTGCCACTTGGGTGATATTGGAAACTCACCTTCAGTAAATCACAGGCGAGCTTGTGACAAGCCACTTCATTACATAATGCTTATCTCTTATTGCCACCTTTTCTACTTCGAAAATATAACGTTAGTGATGCTTTTACTTTGGAGTTACTTTATCTCAAAATCCTGTAATGCACCAGTTGCATTGCAAATTGTGGAGAACATCATTGCCAACGATGATGTGAATGATATTTGGGTCGTATATCAGATGTTTTCGTGGACATTACATACCGGAATGGTTTACTTTAAGTTGAGCTGGATATCTCAGAATCTTTTGTAACAATTTGGCATATACTTCCTGAGAATGGGCTGTCTAAAATATTTCCAAATACTAACTTTAATTTCAAAAGATTAATTTATTTTCCATTTAAGCTCTCACAAAATTATAACTTCTCATACTGAATGTCCTTTACAGGATATGAGCGATGAGGAAATTTATGCTGAACTGGCAATAATTCATGCTCAGATGGCTTACATTATGCAACTCCAGGGGCGGAATGATGATGCTTTGCAACTTTACAATCAAGTGATCAAATTGAAGTAAGCGATAAAGAGTTGGAGATCATACATTTAGAACATTTCAATGTATGTTCCTGAGTTGGAGTCATGTCTGCATGTTCCTTTTTTGCAGGCCCTCAGATGTTGGACTGCTTGCTGTAACTGCCAATAACATCATTACGCTTAACAAGGTACTTTATCAGTCCGCATTTGGGGAGGTATGTCGAGAGGTGGGGGTTAGTTGGAGGTCCTTACGGGCTGGGGACTAGTCGGTGGGTCGAAATGGAGGAATTGTTAGGGGTCCAGTAGGGATGGGTGGTGACTCAGTACTCAGGGGTTTGAAGTGGTTTTAATCCTCCTAACCTTTCCTGGATTACTATTTTTTCCACACCTAGTAGGTGTACTGCTGTTCTCTTTGCCATCAAAAGACTATTTCTTGATCATTTCGTGAATCCAGAATTATGAATGTTTTCAGTAATGACTTTAACCTGATGTGCTTCTGTTAAAGGTTATGTTTTTTTGTAAGTCTTCTGGACTTAAAAGGAAAGCTTAAAGGATTACATAGTGTTGTATTCTATGGGGTTGTATTTGAATTAATGGTTGCTAAGATGTTCACTGTTTGTTTTAAAAAGGTTAACTTGAGTTCATAGAATAAATATTGTTTTGCTTTAAAAAATACTTTTCCATTTCTGCTGTACCACACCAGTAGAGTGGGCCGTGTGCTCCCCATACCACAATCTGTTAAAAGTTGTGGGTCAGGTGAACTCCATGATACACTTTAGGGTTCTTTAAACCCTGGCCCACAACAACAGTGATCCGGAGCCGGAATCAAACCCGGGTCCTCAGTGGCGTCGGGCAGCAGTGCTAACCACTGCATCACCGTGCTTCCTTCCTGGATACTATTCTGCTAAGAGAGTCAAATCATCTGAAGTCTCCGATTTAAATCAGGTTATCGAATGGTTTCATGCTTCGAAAGAGCCTTAGAATGATTTAACTCCTGCACTGCCGGTTTCATCACTTAGACACACTTGGGTGAAAAGGATTTTGTCTTGGAACCATTTGTTCATATTAACTAAATCACCAATCTCTAACTTTCATTGTACATGTGATGTATCATTTTTTTCTGTAGTTAAGGTTGAAAACACAGTTGTCATTTTTTACTTAATCGTCTACTGAGTGACAGCCTGGGTCTTTTGGTATATCTCAACTATCGAGGTAACAAGGCAATACTTGGCCTTATCATCTTTCTCTACATACTGCTCTTTGATGACATCTCATGAACACATGAGGTCAAGTTCCACATGTACATTGATTAAATCCAGTCCTGGGTGAGCAATAATTTCCTCCAATTATTTAGTAGGAAAGCTGAAGCCGATGTCTTCTATCCCCACGACAAACTCTACACTTGGCACCAATTCTATCCTCCTCCCCGATCGTGTCAAAGACTGAACCATGCTGTTAGTAACTTCAGTAGCTTATTTTACCCTTATAGTTAGTACAAAGTTTAGACTGCCATTGTTGCGTGCATTTCTAACGTGCTGTGGATGAAGGGGAACTGGTGTATGTATTTTGATTTTCAAAAGCATTTGGTAAAGAGCCACATTAAAGGTTATTGTGGAAAATAAAAGCTCTTACTGTATGGCGTGACATATTGGAATGGAGAGAAGATTCGCTAGAACATAGAACATATAGTGCAGAAGGAGCCCATTCGGCCCTTCGAGTCTGCACCAACCCACTTAAGCCCTCACTTCCACCCTATCCCGGTAACCCAATAACCCTTCCTAACCTTTTTGTACACTAAGGGCAATTTATCATGTCCAATCCACCTAACCTGCACGTCTATGGACTGTGGGAGGAAACCAGAGCACCCAGAGGAAACCCACGCAGACACAGGGAGAACGTGCAGACTCCGCATAGACAGTGACCCAGCGGGGAATCGAACCTGGGACCCTGGCGCTGTGAAGCCACAGTGCCAGCTAACAGTTGGCATAAATGGGTCCTTTTCTGGTTGGCAGGATGTGACGAATGATATGCCACAGGGATCAGTGCTGGGGTCTCAACTGTTTACAATTTGGATGAAAGAATCAAAATATTGTTGCTAAATTGGATTGGATTGGATTGGATTTGTTTATTGTCACGTGTACCGAGGTACAGTGAAAAGTATTTTTCTGCAAGCAGCTCAACAGATCATTCAGTACATGGGAAGAAAAGGGAATTAAACAGAATTCAAGAAAATACATGAGGATACATAATAGGGCAACACAATATATACAATGTACTACATAAGCATTGGCATCGGATGAAGCAGACATGGGTGTAGTGTTAATGAGGTCAGTCCATAAGAGGGTCATTTGGGAGTCTGGTGACAGTGGGGAAGAAGCTGTTTTTGAGTCTGTTCGTCCGTGTTCTCAGACTTCTGAATCTCCTGCCCGATGGAAGAAGTTGGAAAAGTGAGTAAGCCGGGTGGGAGGGATCCTTGATTCTGCTGCCTGCTTTCCCCCCGGCAGCGGGAGGTGTAGATGGAATCAATGGATGGGAGGCAGGTTCGTGTGATGGACTGGGCGGTATTCACGACTCTCTGAAGTTCCTTGCGGTCCTGGGCCGAGCAGTTGCCATACCAGGCTGTGATGCAGCCCGATAGGATGCTCTCTATAGTGCATCTGTAAAAGTTGGTAAGGGTTAATGTGGACATGTCGAATTTCCTTAGTTTCCTGAGGAAGTAAAGGCGCTGTTGTGCTTTCTTGGTGATAGCGTCGACATGAGTGGACCAGGATAGATTTTTGGTGATGTGCACCCCTAGGAATTTGAAACTGCTCACCATCTCTACCTCGGCTCCGTTGATGCTGACAGGGGTGTGTACAGTACTTTGCTTCCTGAAGTCGATGACCAGCTCTTTAGTTTTGCTGGCATTAAGGGAGAGATTGTTGTCGCTGCACCACTCCACTAGGTTCTCTATCTCCCTCCTGTATTCGGACTCGTCGTTATTCGAGATCCGGCCCACTATGGTCATATCGTCAGCAAACTTGTAGATGGAGTTGGAACCAAGTTTTGCCATGCAGTCGTGTGTGTACAGGGAGTAGAGTAGGGGGCTAAGTACGCAGCCTTGCGGGGCACCGGTATTGAGGACTATTGTGGAGGAGGTGTTGGTGTTCATTCTTACTGACTGTGGTCTGTTGGTCAGAAAGTCAAGGATCCAGTTGCAGAGTGGAGAGCCAAGTCCTAGATTTTGGAGCTTTGATATGAGCTTGGCTGGTATTATGGTGTTGAAGGCGGAGCTGTAGTCAATAAATAGGAGTCTGATGTAGGAGTCCTTGTTTTCGAGATGCCCTAGGGATGAGTGTAGGGCCAGGGAAATGGTGTCTGATGTGGACCGGTTGCGACGGTATGCGAATTGAAGTGGGTCAAGGCGTTCCGGGAGTATGGAGGTGATGCGCTTCATGATCAGCCTCTCGAAGCACTTCATTACAACTGACGTCAGGGCCACCGGGCGGTAGTCATTGAGGCACGTTGCCTGGTTCTTCTTTGGTACCGGTATGATGGTACCAAATTTGCTGACAACACATGATAGATAGGAAAGTAAATTGTGAAAAAGTCATGAGACTGCAAAGAGCAACGGTCGCGCAAATGGAGGGCACGATTCTCCGGAAACATTTCTAAGTGCTGTAGTGAGCGGGAATTGTCGTGAGTTTCCCGGCGCTCAGCCCAGCGAGGCCGACAACGCTGTTCAACGTTAATTGGTCCACTTAGCGAGGCCTCGCGGGCTTCCCGCCCCAAAATGCCGGCTCACCAGCAGATTCGCCAGCAGACTGCGCTCGCCAGCCCCCTACTAACAAGGTCGAGCAGCACTTAAGCTGCACTTGCTCTGCCAACCCCAGGCAGCTAGCAACAATGACGTCGAGGAGACCAGCCCCAAGATTCGTGCATGCTGACCTGGGGAGGCTCCTGGACTGGGTGGAGACCAGAGGGATGTCCTGTTCCCACGAGGGTCACGGAGGGTGAGCCACAGGGCAGCCAGTGCTGCCTGGGTCAAGTTGGGGGCAGCAGTCAGCTCGGGCAGTGTGACCAGGGGGACTTGCTTCCAGTGTCGGAAGAAGGTCAACGACCTACACCGGGTGGCAGCTAGGGTGAGTTGACACCAATGTCCAACCCGACTAGGGTGCATCCCCCAGGTGACCCCCAACCCTCCCTCCATCCCCCTCCCCCTTCAGTCCCTCCATCCACCCCTCCAATCCTCCCTCCACCCCTCCCTCACAACAGTGAATCATGCATGTGGCTAACAATGCCCTCTCTGTGTCCCCTCAAAAAAAGCTCTCCCTTAATCGCCGTGAGAGGGTCCAGACTGGGTCTCCGCCTGATGCTGCGCCTTTGGTACAGGGTTACCCGGAGCTGATGGAAGCGTTAGGGAGCGGCCGGGACGTTCTGAGGGAGATGTCAGCGTCACTCCAGCAGATCCATAGCCAATTGGAAGAGTCCCAGAGGCTATAGGCGGAAGAGATGGCACCGTCAATGAGTGGCACCAAGGCCAACACTGCTAGGGTGGTTATCGCAGTCGGGAGCCTGGTGCACCATGAGTGAAGGTGTCCAAGGCATCGCGCAGTCGGTGACGGCCATGGCTGAGGGTCTCGGCAATGTGTCTGCCTCACTGGGGGATGTCACCCAGTACCAGGCTGACCTTGCTGAGGTTCTGTGGGACACATCCTGCTCTCAGATGGCAATGACCGAGGCGCTGCGGAGCTTGAACCAGTCGCAGGTGGGCATGGCTGAGGCCCTGCAGAGCACGGCCCAGTAACTGGGGGATGTGTCCCAGTCACTGATGAGCATCGCCGAGGGTTTCAACACAATGGTGCAGACCATGGGGAACCGCCATGGGGGTTGGATTACGAGGAGAGATTGAGTAGACTGGGACTGTACTCGTTGGAATTTAGAAGGATGTGGGGGGGATCTTGTGGAAAAATATAAAATTATGAAGAGAATAGATAGGATAAATGCGGGGAGGTTGTTTTGTTGCTCATTTTACTGGAGTGTGATTAACACGCCTCCGTTTAAAGGCCGTGTGCTTAACACTACTATGGCTCTGTATGTGTAATTGTGCTCGGAGTCGCCAGGTGCCGTATTGAGACACCGTCGCAAGTATATCAAGGTCAGGTTCAAAGTAATAAATCCGTACACCGATTAGTAAGTCCAAACGATTGGTGTTTATTATAACAAATATAATAAATACACATGCATACGCTAAAGAGACTAACTTACTTCTAATACTAAACAACTAAATACTTATCTAGACAGGAACAAGCAAGGTCAGGGAACAAGGCCTTCGTCCCGTTCTTGGTCTGCAACTTTCTGATTCGCAAAGTTGTCAAGGCTAGCAAGGTCTGGATCACGTAGCGATCGTTGTGTTGGCACTTACAGTTCGATGGCTGATGCTCAACGGCCGGTGATGAAAACTGGAGTCAGGATGCGATGTAACAGGTCTGGGCCGGAGTCTGGAAGCAACAGCAGATCTGGGCCGGAGCAAAACAGACCGAACCATGTGCGGGACCTACTCTTATAGGTCCCAGGAGGTTCAGGCCCCCTTGGGGCGGCTCCCTCATCGATTGGGTCTTTCCCAATCGATATCTTTCGAACTCCCCAATCCTAGGGTCGTTCCTTGGGGCGGTCCCTACGGCTCTTTGTGTTTGGTTGCTTTGGCGCCATTCTGTCTGGGCGTCTATGGAAAAGTATCCATTGATACTTAAATGTTTCTATTGTCCGGGGTCTGGATCTGGATCACCTCATTACTATGCAGATCTGTTTCCCATTTGCACCTTTGGCTGAAACTCTGCACCTGGCTAGAAACTGGTTTCTGTACGTGCAGAATGCAAAACAGTCTTCTGCAAGCTGTTTGTCCTCACTATGACTGTTTTTCCCTGCAGTCTTAGCAGTTCTCCATTTTGTAGCCCAGTGTCCATCTTAGATGGCTACAGTTTCCACTGGCGGGTGAAAGCAGAACTAGGGGGCATAGCCTCAAAATAAGGGGAAGTAGATTGAAGATTAAGCTTAGGAGCAACTTCTTCACCCAAAGGGTTGTGAATCTATGGAATTCCTTGCCCAGTGAAGTAGTTGAGGCTCCTTCCTTAAATGTTTTTAAGATAAAAATGGATAGTTTTTTGAAGAATAAAGGAATACAGGATTATGGTGTTCAGGTGGGAAAGTGGAGCTGAGTCCACAAAAGATCAGCCATGATCTCATTGAATGATGGAGCAGGCTCGAGGGGCCAGATGGCCTACTCCTGCTCCTAGTTCTTATGTCAGTGCTGGCAGAGCTGATGATACAGGGGCAGCCAGGACCCAAACCCTCTGGCCGGCAGGAGGGGGCGTGAGCACCAACCCAGACCCATTCCATGGACTGGCGAGGGTGGCCCCCAGCTCCCCCTAGTTCCACCTCTCTGATGAGGCTGCGTCTCGGGGTCAGAACACGGGACAGAGCAGCATGGCTATGCATGTGCCGCCGACAAGTGAGCCGGCCCCAGACGACGCCCGCCAGGGGCACTGAAGGCCACGGGATGATGTAAGCAGCTGGCTGCCCCCACGTCCGATATGCATCCTGGGGTTGTTATAGATCTAGGAGGGCCATGCACATTGAGCAGCAGTGAGGGCACTGGGGTAGGAGGGAGGGGGTGGGAAGGGGTTGGGGTTGGGTGCGGCACTATCGGAATGAGGTATTGTACAACACATTGAACAACTCTTTGCACAAATATTATGACGCCTCTGTCACTTTCTTCCGCAATGCGAGCTGGCCCCTGGACCCTTTACCTGTCTCTCCAGGCTAGGGAGATTCTGCTTCAGTTGTGTGTGGCATTGGTGAGACCACATCTAGGCTCTGGGTACAGTGTTGTTCTCCTTATTTAGGGAAAGATGTTAATGCGTTAGAAGCAGTTCAGAGTATGTTTCAAATAAAAGCAAAATACTGCGGATGCTGGCAATCTGAAATGAAACAGAAAATGCTGGATAAACTCAGCAACATCTGTGGAGAGAGAAATAGAAGAAAATGAGAAAGGGGAGAAAGGACATTGGGGTCGGCAGGAATGTGAGGTTCAGGTTCCAATCAGACCAGTCATTATCTTACTGAATGGCGGAGCTGGAGGGGCCGCCTGCTCCTAATTTGTATGTATTATATGTATGTATTGCATTGTATGTATTACAGCAAAATATAGATATATAGATAGATTGGAGAGTTGGGCAGAGAAATGGCAGATGGAGTTCAATCCAGGCAAATGCGAGGTGATGCATTTTGGAAGATCTAATTCAAGAGCGGACTATTCCGTCAATGGAAGAGTCCTGGGGAAAATTGATGTACAGAAAGATCTGGGAGTTCAGGTCCATTGTACCCTGAAGGTGGCAACACAGGTTGATAGAGTGGTCAAGAAGGCATACAGCATGCTTGCCTTCATCGGACACGGTATTGAGTACAAGAGTCGGCAGGTCATGTTGCAGTCGTATAGGACTTTGGTTAGGCCATATTTGGAATACTGCGTGCAGTTCTAGTCGCCACATTACCAGAAGGATGTGGATGCTTTAGAGAGGGTGCAGAGGAGGTTCACCAGGATGTTGCCTGGCACGGAGGGTGCTAGCTATGAAGAAGGGTTGAGTAGATTAGGATTGTTTTCGTTGGCAAGACGGAGGTTGAGGGTGGACCTGATTGAGGTCTACAAAATTATGAGAGGTATGGACAGGGTGGATAGCAACAAGCTTTTTCCAAGATTGGGGGTGTCAATTACAAGGGGTCACGATTTCAAGGTGAGGGGGAAAGTTTAAGGGAGATGTGCGTGGAAAGTTTTTTACGCAGAGGGTGGTGGGTGCCTGGAATGCTTTGCCAGCGGAGGTGGTAGAGGCGGGTACGATAGCATCATTTAAGATGCATCTAGACAGATATATGAACGGGCGGGGAACAGAGGGAAGTAGATCCTTGGAAAATAGGCAGCAGGTTTAGATAAAGGATCTGGATCGGCGCAGGCTGGGAGGGCCAAACGGCCTGTTCCTGTGCTGTAATTTTCTTTGTTCTTAGTATATATGTAATGTATGTATATACGTAGTGTATGTATGTATGTATGCCATAGCTTCACCCTTCAATAATTTCACATCTTTTCTATAAATGAAATTTACAGCACTCCTGTTTATAATCTCATGCCTGTGAGCTGAAAACTTCTAATCCAAATCTGAAACTGTTTCTTGTAGGACCAAAATGTGTTTGATTCAAAGAAAAAAGTAAAACTGACCAATACAGAGGGGGTGGAGCATAAACTCACCCAGAAACAGATGCAAACTGTTGAATTCAATAAGGCTTTGTTGGCGATGCATACAAATCAGGTAATGTGAAAATCTTCTTTTTTATAAATCTCCCCCACCACAACTACCTGCTTCCCTAAAAAGAACAATATTGTCCCCAAATCTTTAACCACATTGCAAACATTGTAGAAATCTATGCAGGACACTTGTTTGCCAAACTGTTGACATAACTGTTACACAATATAAGTAGCACACACTGGAAATAATCCGGTCTGGGAGCCTCTGAGGATGGAATCACAAATTTTATATTTCAGGTCATTGACCTTTCATTAAAAACAAGAAGTTCGAGATGTATCAGGTTTTGAGCGAGCACATGGGCAACAAGGGTGCTTATTCCACCCTGCCCGTTTCACCTGCTTAAAATCTATTACATTTCTAACTTCTCCCAGTTGTGATGAGAAGTCATCTGCCTCAGTAGTGGGAAAGCTTTTAGAAATGATAATGTGGGACAAATTAAAAAAAATAAAAAAATTTAGCGTACCCAATTAATTTTTTCCAATTAAAGGGCAATTTAGCGTGTTCAATCCACCTACCTTGCACATCTTTGGGTTGTGGGGGTCAAACCCACGCAAAGACGGGGAGAATATGATGTGGGACAAAATTAGCAGTCATTTGCACAATTGAGTTTTATTAAGGAAAACCAGCATGGATTTGTTAAGGGTAAATCATGTTTAACTTGGTTGGATTTTTTGGTGAGGTAACAGGGTTGATGAGGGTAATCTGTAAGTGCACTAAACAAAAGACATTTGATAAAGTGTTTGCAGCAAAGTTGAAGCTGTGTAATAAAAGGGATAGTAGCAGTGTGGAGATTAAATTGGCTGAGTGACAGGTGTACTTGGACTTCCAAACTCCTTTTTAAATTCTTTCACAGGGTGTGGGTATTGCTGGCGAGGCCGACATTTGTTGCTGATCCCAAATTGCCCATGAGAAGGTGGTGGTGAGCCACTGCAGTCTATGCGGTGCAGGTATACCCACTGTGCCTTTGAAATAAAATGAAATAAAAATGAAAATCGCTTATTGTCACGAGTAGGCTTCAATGAAGTTACTGTGAAAAGCCCCTAGTCGCCACGTTCTGGCGCCTGTTCGGGGAGGCTGTTACGGGAATCGAACCGTGCTGCTGGCCTGCCTTGGTCTGCTTTCAAAGCCAGCGATTTAGCCCTGTGCTAAATCAGCCCCTTTGGGAGGATGAAGGAGTAGCTGTATAGTTCCAAGTCAAGATGATGTCTGGCTTGGAGAGGAATTTGCAGGTGGTGGTGTTCCCCTGCATCTGCCTTTGTGCTTCTAGGTGGTAGTGGTCGCAGGTTTGGAAGGTGCTGTCGAAGGAGCTTTGGTGAATTACTGATTGGTATAATTCGGAAGCAGATTCAGGAATAGACGAATGTGGTTTTTATGCCCACAAATCATAAATAATGGGGCAGATTGAAAGTGGTTAATAAAGCATATGGGATTCTGGGGTTTATTATTGCTGGCAAAGGGTACAAAAGCAAGGAAGTCATGATAAACCTGTATATGAAACACTGGTTCAGCCTCAACTGGGAATTAATGTCCTGTTCTGGGCATCATAGTTTAGGAAGAATGTGAAGGCAATAGAAAGGGTGCAGATAGGGCAGCATGGTGGCACAGTGGTTAGCACTGCTGCCTCACGGCGCCGAGGTCCCAGGTTCGATCCAGGCTCTGGGTCACTGTCTGTGTGGACTTTGCACATTCTCCCCGTGTTTGCGGGGGTTTCACTCCCACAGCCCAAAGGTATGCAAGATAGGTGGTTGGCCTCGCTAAATTGCTCTTTAATTGGAAAAAATGAATTGGGTATTCAATTTTTATTAAAAGAGGAAAAAAAAAGAAAGGGCGCAGGAAATATTCATGAGGATGGTGCCAAGGATAAGAAACTTGATTTACATGAATGGTTTCGAGTATCTGTTCTGATATCCTTGGAGAAGAGAAAAATAAAAGCAGATTTGAAAGAGGTGTTCAAAATCATGAGGGTTGTGGACTGAGTAGATGGAGAGAAACTGTTCCAGTTAGCTGATTGATCAAGAACCAGAGGACACTGATTTAAGGTAATTGGCAAAAGAAGCAGTGATGACACGAGGAGAAACATTTTCATGCAGTAAACGCTTGTCATATGAGGAGCAGTTGAGGACTCTGGGTCTGTACTCGTTGGAGTTTAGAAGGATGAGGGAGGATCTTATTGAAACTTACAGGATACTTCAAGGCCTGGATAGAGTGGATGTGGAGAGGATGTTTCCACTTGGAGAAAAAACTAGAACCAGAGGACACCATCTCAGACTAAAGGGCCGATGCTTTAAAACTGAGATAAGGAATTTCTTCAGCCAGAGGGTGGTGAATCTGTGAACTCTTTGCCACAGAAGGCTGTGGAGGCCAAATCACTCGAGTGTCTTTAAGACAGAGACAATACTGATTAATTAGGGAATCAGGGGTTATAGGAAGAAGGCAGGAGAATGGGGATGAGAAACATCATCCATGATTGAATGGCAGACCAGACTCGATGGGCCGAATGGCCTAATTCTGCTCCTATGCCTTATGGCCTTATAGGATCTGGAGTGTATTGTCTTAAAGTGTGGTGGAGGCAGTTTCAGTCAAGGCCTTCAAAATAGAATTGGATAATTATCTGAAGAGAAAAGGCTAGCGGAGCTACAGGGAAAAGGCATAATACTAGGTCAGTTACTGATAAGACACAATAGGACAAATGGCTCTAACCATTCTATGATAGGAATATACGTGGAAGTGACCATTTATTTAAACAGCAAGGAGGAGTGTTCTGGATTTCTACACATATTAGTTGGTAGTGGTTTCAATGCTGCATACACGATGACTTTATAAATTAAAAATGATTTCATTTTGATCAAGAAGCCTGACACACACGTGTTGCAAAGATTTGTTTGCTCTTTAGGGGATATTGCTGCCCTACTGAACGTAGTTTGATAAAATAATTTGAGCCACATTCTGAGGAACCATTTCAAGATTATAATCTTCATGCAAACCATTATCGTTCTTGTATCAAAACTAAAAATTTGCTGATTTCTAACTGAGGTAACAGAGTAATCAGTGAGTTACAGTTAGAAATCCAAACTCCAGCTCTTAGTTGGCTTTTCACCTTGAGCTTGGTGTAATTAAGGATATAAAGTTCTGTATTTTTTTTTAGGTTTCAATCTCGGTTTTGGTCACAAGTAAGGTTAAAAAGGGCATGATCGAGCTACACTATTTTCATGGAACTCGGTATCAGGCTCTCATTTAGCCCTGCTGAAACGTCTGTACTGCATTTCCCAGTTTCCTGGGAGAGAGAATGGCACCAAAAGCTTTGGAGATTTGTTGTGCAATGACCCCACTCTCCTCTGTTTCTCTACTGGAGGAGGCCGCTGAGACAATCTTTCACCGTCTTATGGTGGAACCACTTGTGATGAGGGGTTATTGGGTTACGGGGATAGTGAGGACTGAAGTGGGTCGGTGCAGACTCAATGGGCCGAATGGCCTCCTTCTGCACTCTTATGTTCTATGTATGTTCTATGAATGTAGAGATTGTTATATATTATATTTTGTATTTGTTGCAGTAATACTTTTAAAAGCTTGGGTTAAGATACATATTTGTTGCAGTGTTATTATTAAAAGAACCTAGGTATGCAGACTGTGAGGTAACCTCTCATCTTGAACCTGTGCCCCCTTGTAATTGATACTTGCACCCCTGGAAAAAGCCTCTGACTATCCACCCTGTCCATGCCTCTCATAGGTCTCCCCTCAGCCTCCATCTTTTCAATGAAAACAATCATAGTTTCAACCTCTCCTCATAGCAAACACCCTCGAGACCAGGCAACTTCCTGGTGAACCTTCTTTACACTCTCTCCAAAGCTTCCACGTCCCTCTGATAATGTGGTGACCAGAATTGCACGCAATACTCCAAATGCGGCCTAACCAAGAATTTTATACAGCTGCAATATGATTTCCCAACTCCTGTACTCAGTGCCCCAGCTGGTGATGGCAAGCATGCCATATGCCTTCTAAATCACTTGGGGAACTGTGGACCTGCACGCCCAGATCCCTCTATATGTTAATGTTCCTAAGGGTTCTGCCATTTACAGTATAATTCATACCAAGATTTGATCCCCCAAAATGCATCACCTCACATTTGTCCGGATTAAACTCCAGCTGCCATTTCTGTGCCCAAGTCTCCAATCTATATATATCCTGTTGTATCCTCTGACAATCCTCAGCACTATCAGTAACTCCGTCAATCTTCGTGTCATCCGCAAACTTACTAATCAGAGCACCCATGTTTTCCTTCAGATCATTTATATATATTACAAATAACAGGGGTCCCAGCACTGATCCCTGCAGAACACCAGTAGATACAGATCTCCATTCTGAAAATCACCCTTCCACTGCTACACTCTCTCTTCTGTAACCAAGCCAGTTCTGTATCCTAACACAGAGAGACTAAGCAACATTTTATTGATACTGGGGCAGAACTTTGGTTTTAGTTGGGGGATGCATTTTGTAGTGTTAATTGGTATATGAAGGTTCCTATGTTAATTGCTGTGACTAAGGCAACTTAATTACCATTATGATAGTAAGATGATAAATAGTTGAAAATGCTACACAGGGTAATGGTTGCAATCTTGCTTTTACCAAACAATGTCTTCTTACTGTGCTCACCCCAGTGTGACTTGGATTTTGAATTAAAAGATGACCTGGCTGTTTTATGTAAACGACATGCACCAAATCCTCAAACACGAAAGGACTGACGTGGTTTTCAAAATGATTGTTCACTAAAACTTAGTAAGACATCTTACAACATCAGGTTAAAGTCCAACAGGTTTGATTCAAATCACTAGCTTTCGGAGCGCAGCTCCTTCCTCAGTGATTAAACTTACACTAAGTTTTTAGTCATGATGTCACAATGCTGACGTTGGACTGGGGTGAGCACAGTAAGAAGTCTTACAACACCAGGTTAAAGTCCAACAGGTTTGTTTCAAATCACTAGCTTTCGGAGCGCAGTTCCTTCCTCAGGTGAATTAAGGTGAATCACTGAGGAAGGAGCTGCGCTCTGAAAGCTAGTGATTTGAATCAAACCTGTTGGACTTTAACCTGATGTTGTAAGATGTCTTACTAAGTTTTAGTGAACAATCATTTTGAAAACCACGTCAGTGCACGGCAGTCCTTTCGTGTTTGAGGATTTGGTGCATGTCGTTTACATAAAACAGCCAGGTCATCTTTTAAAAAAAAATTTAGAGTAGCCAATTATTTTATTTTCTACAATTAAGGGGCAATTTAGCATGACCAATCCACCTAACCTGCACATATTTGGGTTGTGGGGGTGAGCCCCATGCAGACATGGGGAGAATGTGCAAACTCCACACGGACAGTGACCCAGGGACGGGATTCAAACTCGGGTCCTCAGCGCCACAGTCCCAGTGCTAACCACTGTGCCACATGCTGCCCGCCAGGTCATCTTTAAGAAATTCTCTAATTGCAATCTTGATTTATTTTGCTGTTCACAATCATATGTGGAGATGTGTTAGAGCACGTCGCTGACCTTATGGAGCACAGTATACATGATATTGGGGATGTGATCCACCAGAGTGTATTCTGATATTCATTGTGATCCACTCCAAATTTCTACATCTAATCTTAAGCCAGGGAACTGTGGATAATATTTTTTGCATTTGGGAGAATTTTTTTTAACTGATTTGCCCACAAAACAAAAATAGACTTTAATGATTTTCGATATGTAATAAGCTGAATGTTATAAACTCAGAATGGATAAAAGTAACCATAAGATTATCAACTGTATTGTTTGCAAGTTATTTTTTCATGCTTCATAGAAGACGTTGTTGGAATCCTTACGACACTCACCATTGTTGGTTTAAATAGACCCAAAACAAGACTCCACTCGACTATCCCAGCTGTGTTTTTCTAAAGAGTGTCCATATGGCTGTGGTTTAAGATGTTAGAAATAAATATTTGACTTTTTTTGTGCATAGGCTGATCAGTGTCGAAAACTAACATTAGGTTTGCAGAAGCAGAACCCAGAGACTCCGCTACCAGTTTTAATTCAGGCAGCACAACTTTGCCGAGAAAAACAGCATACCAAGGCTATTCAGCTCCTGCAGGTAAGCTAGTTTGGATAAATGAAACCATTGGCCATAATTAGCCTTGGTTTAGTGTCGACTCCTTTAAACCTGGTGCAGCTTTTATAAATTGAGCTTCTTTGACTTGCAGATAAGTGCCGTTGCTTGTATCCAATATGGAATTTACATATTGGATGTCACTTAAATTAGGTTAGGTGTTTATTTATCTGATTGCTGTTTGTGGATCATATCAGCTGAAGCAGTTTGGGCTGTTCAATAAAAGATGTAATGAGCTTCTTTATCTTAGCTTGAGATCAAATCTGCTTAAATAGTGATGCGTGAAACTGCTTATCCAAAGTCTGTGACACTTATCAATGCACCATGTTCTAATCAAAATGATGATTGTTATTATGCAGGTTTCTAAGGCTCAAGTAAAACTGTAACAAACCTTGCTTGGTGGTTTATGCTGGGTACTTCCAAATTGTATTGCTAAATTTCAAAATATGGCACTTTGACTCATCAGGAAATCAGTTGTTTTTAATATTTCAAATTAATAGAACTACTAAATAGAAGCTGTCCTGTTTGTTTTAGCTGCCAATGCAGTGAAATCTTTCTTTGTTGCCCTGTTATCAGACCAACTGTAGAACTGCAGAGAATAGTCAGTTATGTCCCAGCTTAAATCAGTCAAGCTCAAAATTCTGACCTCTATCTGGATGATTCACTAAAATCATATATCAGGGTACTAAGCCTCAAAGAAACCACACTTGCCTCTTTCAAAGAGTTTCTATTAGTATAACTATTTAAAGATGAATATTATTAGGAATTTCAAAAATGAGCAGCGGCACTGTACAGAATAGTAAGAATATCTTACCATTAATTCATAGTATTGTTGACCGTATCCAAAATATTTCTTTCGGAGCATTTTGGAGAGTAGATATGGTCATCTCAGTTTCTTTTTTTTTTGTTCAAAGCCAGCAGTTATTGCCTCTCACTATTTGCCCTCAATCAGGTGTTACTGAGCTGACGCCTTGAACCACTGCAGTCCGTGTGATGAGAGTATTGCCATAATGCTGTTGGGTAGAGTTCTAGAGTTTTAACCAGCCACACTGAAAGAGTGCTAATATTGGATAGTATGTGACTTGGCCTTGAAATGACAGGTAGTGTTGCTCCCATGTGTCTGCTGCCCTTGTCTTATCAGTTGTTGATGTTGTGGATTGTGGAGCTGCTGGGAAGAAAACTTGAAAATTGGTTCAGTGCATCGTGTAGATGGTACATTCTGCAGCTTTGTGCATTGGTAGTTGGGGGGGCTTAATGATATTTTGTGGATGGATGCGAATCAAGCAGCCTCCCTTGTCCCGGATGGTGTTGAGTTGCATTGCTAGAGCTGTACTCATTCGGGCATGGAGAGTATTCCTTCACGCCCCCGTCTTGTGCCTCAGAAAGACTTTGGGAAGTCAGGCAGCACGGTAGCGCAAGTGGATAGCACTTTGTCTTCACAGTGCCAGGGTCCCAGGTTCGATTCCCCGCTGGGTCACTGTCTGTGCGGAGTCTGCACATTCTCCCCGTGTCTGCGTGGGTTTCCTCCGGGTGCTCCGGTTTCCTCCCACAGTCCAAAGACCTGCAGGTGGATTGGCCATGATAAATTGCCCTTAGTGACCAAAAACATTAGGACCATTGCTTCCCCTTGTATGGCAAGTGGTGGTTAACTTGGAGGAGCACTGAGAGAGACCGGTAGGTGGAAATCAACAGGAGGTTTCCTTGCCGATGTTTGGCCTGATGCCAGGAGACATTGTGGGTCAAGAGTCAGTGTTGTGGATTCCACTGTAAATCGCTGTGCTGCACCTTTGGTCAGTCTCCCAAAGCCTGTCCACCATCTACAAGGAACAAGTCAGGAGTGTAATGGAATACTCTCCACTTGCCTGGATGAGTGTAGCTCCAACAACACTTGAGAAGCTCGACACCATGCAGGACCAAGCAGCTCACTTGATTGCTCCTCCTTCCACAAACATTCAAACCCTTCACCATCGACGAAGTGGCAGCCGTGTGTACCATCTACAAGATGCAGTGTAGTAACTTCCCAAGGTTCCTTACGCAGCACTTTCCAAACCTACAACCTCTACCATCTACAAGGACAAGAGCAGCAGAAACCCACAACCTGGAACATAGAACATTACAGTGCAGTACAGGCCCTTCAGCCCTCGATGTTGCGCCGTCCTGTGAAACCCCTCTAAAGTCCCTCTACACTATTCCCTTATCGTCCACATGCCTATCCAATGACCATTTGAATGCGTTTAGTGTTGGGGAGTCCACTACTGTTGCAGGCAGGGCATTCCACGCCCTTACTACTCTCTGAGTAAAGAACCTACCTCTGACATCTGTCCTATATCTATCTCCCCATAACTTAAAGCTTTGCCCCCTCGTGCTGGACATCGCCATCCGAGGAAAAAGGCTCTCAATGTCCACCCTATCTAATCCTCTGATCATCTTGTATGCCTCAATTAAGTCACCTCTTAACCTTCTCTTTAACGAAAACAGCCTCAAGTCCTTCAGCCTTTCCTCATAAGATCTTCCCTCCATACAAGGCAACATCCTTGTAAATCTCCTCTGTACCCTTTCCAATGCTTCCACATCCTTCCTATAATGTGGCGACCAGAACAGCATGCAATACTCCAAATGCGGCCGCACCAGAGTTTTGTACAACTGCAATATGACCTCATGGCTCCAAAACTCAATTCCTCTACCAATAAAAGCTAACACACCGTACGCCTTAACAACCCTCTCAACCTGGGTGTCAACTTTCAGGGATCTATGGACATGGACACGGAGATCTCTCTGCTCGTCCACACTACCAAGAATCTAACCTGGAGGTTCCCCTCCAAGTCACTCACCACCCTGACTTGCGAATATATCACTGTTCCTTTACTGTCACTGGGGCAAAATCCTGGAACTCACTCCCTAACATCATAGTGGGTGTACCTACACTTCAGGGACTGCAGGGTTCAGAAAGGCAGCTCATCACCACCTTCTGAAGGGCAACTAGAATTGGGCAATAAATGCTAGCCTAACCAGCGATGCCCACATTCCATAAATTAATTTTAAAGTCTTACTGGTAGATCAGGACATAACTAGAAATGTTGAGGAGATGGGAGATTGGCTATTAAATATGATTCTGTGAATATAACTCTGCCAGGCTGTAAGCTGACTAGTTTGGGGGACAGCTTTTCTAATTTTGGCACAAGCTGATATTAGTGAGGAGATCTTTACAGGTGTGTCTGAGCAATTTGTCTCATCCTGTGCCTCGATCAGTCCAACGTGAGCTGTGTTTTGTGATCTGTCTGCGTGTGTGAGCTGAGTCCAGGGATTTATCCCTGTGTGTGAGCTGGGTCCAGGGATTTATCCCTGTGTGTGAACTGGGTACAGGGGTTTATCCCTGTGTGTGAGCTGAGTCCAGGGATTTATCCCTGTGTGTGAGCTGGGTACAGGGATTTATCCCTGTGTGTGAGCTGGGTACAGGGATTTATCCCTGTGTGTGAGCTGGGTCCAGGGATTTATCCCTGTGTGTGAACTGGGTACAGGGATTTATCCCTGTGTGTGAGCTGAGTCCAGGGATTTATCCCTGTGTGTGAGCTGGGTACAGGGATTTATCCCTGTGTGTGAGCTGAGTCCAGGGATTTATCCCTGTGTGTGAGCTGAGTCCAGGGATTTATCCCTGTGTGTGAGCTGGGTACAGGGATTTATCCCTGTGTGTGAGCTGAGTCCAGGGATTTATCCCTGTGTGTGAGCTGGGTCCAGGGATTTATCCCTGAATGTGAGCTGGGTACAGGGATTTATCCCTGTGTGTGAGCTGGGTCCAGGGATTTATTCCTGTGTGTGAGCTGAGTACAGGGATTTATTCCTGTGTGTGAGCTGAGTACAGGGATTTATTCCTGTGTGTGAGCTGAGTACAGGGATTTATTCCTGTGTGTGAGCTGGGTACAGGGATTTATCCCTGTGTGTGAGCTGGGTACAGGGATTTATTCCTGTGTGTGAGCTGGGTACAGGGATTTATCCCTGTGTGTGAGCTAGGTCCAGGGATTTATTCCCGTGTGTAAGCAGGGGACAGGGACCAGTCCATGTGTGAAATGGTTGCCAAGCTTATCTGTGAGCAATGTATTGCTTCTGAATGTCAAAACTTTACTGTGAAGTAGTTGTTTTTCATTGCTTTTGTTGCAAAAGTTGTTAATTCTAAAATATTAACCGTATTTTGACTTTAAGGAATTCTTGGAGCAACATCCAGAAAATGCAGTTGAAATCAAGATGACAATAGCACAATTGTATCTGGTCCAAGGTGAGCATCTCTCACTGTAGATGTTGACAATATGGCATATTCGTATTACAAAAGCTCATTTCTTTGTTTTTAGTTTACTAGACTAGAAGGGCTCGAGGTTCATAAGGAGGAGGTGTTAGCAATTCTGGAAAAAGTGAAAATAGAAATGTCCTCTGGGCCGGATGGGATTTATCCTAGGATTTTCTGGGAAGCTAGGGAGGAGATTGCTGAGCCTTTGGCTTTGATCTTTAAGTCATCTTTGTCTACAGGAATAGTGCCAGAAGACTGGAGGATAGCAAATGTTGTCCCCTTGTTCGCGAAGGGAGTAGAGACAACCCCGGTAACTATAGACCCGTGAGCCTTACTTCTGTTGTGGGAAAAGTCTTGGAAAGGTTTATAAGAGATAGGATGTATAATCATCTGGAAAGGAATTATTTGATTAGAGATAGTCAACACGGTCGGCGCAATATCGAGGGCCGAAGGGCCTGTACTGCGCTGTAATGTTCTATGTTCTAGTTAAATACCTGCTAAGAAATATTTTTAGCAGTTTGTCCTGGGTGGAAGTAGCGTTTTTTGGGGTGCAGAATGTTTTTGAAATGGAAATGTTGTGCTGTAATGTTGAACTTTGAAAAAAATCTTTGTACTTCTGTTGGTTCTCTTAAGGTCATGTTACAAAAGCATGTGACATCTTAAAATCGATTGATGAAAAGTTGAATAAACTAGGGATGGTAAGTTATGAAATCTTCAATATTGTAATGAATAAAGGATTGCTGTGATTATCTGAGTTACGTTTTGTGATTCATAGAAACAGGAGTCGGCTATTTAACTAGGGCGGGATTCTCCGACCCCCTGCCGTGTCGGAGAATCGCCAGGGAGTGGCGTGAATCCCGCCCCCGCCGGCTGCCAAATTCTCCGGTGCCGGGGATTTGGCGGGTACGGGAATTGCGGCGCGTGGTCAGCGGCTGCTGGCAGCGCCCCCCCCCCCCCCCCCCCCCCCCCCCCCGGGAGATTCTCCGGCTCGCGATGGGCCGAGTGGCCGCCCGTTTTCTTATTTGCCAGTCCCGCCGACGTAAATTGGAAGATGTCTTTACCGGCGGGACCTGGCGGTGCTGGCGGCCTCGGGGGGCGCGGGGAGATCTGGCCCCGGGAGGTGCCCCCACGGTCGCCTGGCCCGCAATGGGGGCCCACCGATCCGTGGGCGGGCCTATGCCGTGGGGGCACTCTATTCCTCGGTGGCAGTCTACTCCTCCGCATCGGCCGCTGTGGTGCTCCGCCATGGTTGATGCGGAGACGAACCCTCCTGCGCATGCGCTGGGTTGACACCAGCACCTGTTGGTGCTCCCGTGCATGCGCCAACCCGCGCCGGCTGGCGGAGGCCGTTCGGCGCCAGTTGGCGTAGCGCCAAGCCCCTTCCCCGCCAGTCGGCGCGGCGCGATCCACCCCGGGGCCGGCCTAGCCCCTGAAGGTGCGGAGGATTCCGGAGTGGTTCATGCCACTCCTTCCCACCGGAGTTGCCCGCCCCACCGTTTACGGCAGAATCCCGCCCCTTGAGTCTGTTCCACTATTTAATGAGATATTTGATTCAACTCCATATACAGATCTCTGCCACATATCCCTAAATATCTTTGGTTAACAAACATCTATTGTGATGAATATACAAATTGTTATATATCACATTTTATATTTGTTGCAATAATATTATTAAATAACCTAGGTTAAGGTATCCAGACTGTGTCTGCTAAAGCTGTCAGTAAGAAATCATAAAAGATGAGGTCATGATTCATTCCAGGTTAAAGTCCGACAGGTTTGATTCAAACACGAGCTTTCGGAGCGCAGCTCCTTCCTCAGGTGAATGGCGAGGTATGTTCCAGAAACATTTATATAGACAAAGTCAGAGATGCTGGACAATGCTTGGAATGCAGGCATTTGCAGGTAATCAAATCATTACAGATCCAGGGAGAGGGATAATCACAGGTTAAAGAGTTGTAAATTGTCTCAAGCCCGAACAGTTGGTAGGGTTTTGCAAGTCCAGGCCAGATGGTGGGGGGTGGATGTAATGCGACATGAATCCAAGATCCCTGTTGAGGCCGCACTCATGTGTGCGGAACCTAGCTATAAGTTTTTGCTCAGCAATTCTGCGTTGTCGCGTGTCCTGAAGACCGCCTTGGAGAACGCTTACCCGGAGATCAGAGGCTGAATGCCCTTGACTGCTGAAGTGTTCCCCGACTGGAAGGGAACATTCCTGCCTGGTGATTGTTGCACGATGCCTGTTCATTCATTGTCGCAGTGTCTGCATGGTCTCGCCAATGTACCACGCTTCGGGACATCCTTTCCTGCAGCGGAAGAGGTAGACTACATTGGTTGAGTCGCACGAGTATGTGCCGCGTACCTGGTGGGTGGTGTTACGACATGTAATGGTGGTATCCGAGTCGATGATCTGGAATGTCTTGCAGAGATTGCCCTGGCAGGTTTGTGTGGTGTCGTGGTCACTGTTCTGAAGGCTGGGTAATTTGCTGCAAACAATGGTTTGTTTGAGGTTGCGCGGTTGTTTGAAGGCCAGTAGTGGGGGTGTGGGGATGACCTTGGCAAGATGTTCATCTTCATTGATGATGTGTTGAAGGCTGCGAAGAAGATGTCGTAGTTTCTCCGCCCCAGGAAAGTACTGGACGACGAAGGGTACTCTGTCACTGGTGTCCCGTGTGTGTCTTCTGAGGAGGTCGGTGCGGTTTTTTGCTGTGGCGCGTTGGAACTGTCGATCAATGAGTGGAGCGCCATATCCCGTTCGTACGAGAGCATCTTTCAGCATCTGTAGGTGGCTGTTACGCTCCTCCTCGTCTGAGCAGATCCTGTGTATATGGAGGGCTTGTCCATAGGGGATGGCTTCTTTAATGTGTTTCGGGTGAAAGCTGGAGAAGTGGAGCATCGTGAGGTTGTCTGTGGGCTTGCGGTAAAGCCAAGTGCTAAGGTGACCGTCCTTGATGGAGATGAGTGTGTCCAAGAATGCAACAGAATTTGGCGAATAGTCCATGGTGAGATGGAATTTATTGATCTCATCGTGTAGTCGTTTCAGTGATTCTTCGCTGTGGGTCCAAAGGAAAAAAATGTCATCGATGTATCTGGTGTAGAACATCGGTTGCAGGTCCTGTGTGGTGAGGAAGTCTTGTTCAAACTTGTGCATGAAGATGTTGGCATATTGAGGTGCGAATTCGGTCCCCATGGCTGTTCCATGCATCTGGGTGAAGAATTTGTTGTCAAAGGTGAAGACGTTGTGATCTAGAATGAAGCGGATGAGTTGCAGAATTGCGTCTGGAGATTGGCAGTTGTCCGTGTTGAGGACTGAGGCTGTTGCAGCAATGCCGTCGTCATGGGGGATGCTGGTGTAGAGTGCCGAGACATCCATTGTGACGAGGAATGTTCCTGGTTCAACTGGTCCATGGGTGCTGAGTTTCTGTAGGAAGTCCGTCGTGTCGCGACAGAAGCTGGGTGTACCTTGTACGATGGGTTTCAAGGTGCCCTCGATGTGGCCAGAGAGGTTCTCACACAGGGTCCCATTGCCTGAAACGATAGGACGGCCTGGTGTGTTGGCCTTGTGTATTTTCGGGAGGCAGTAGAGATCTCCAATGCGGGGATTACGTGGGATGAGAGCACATAGGGTGCTCTGAAGGTCTGGATCCAAGGTCCTGATCAGTCTGTTGAGTTGGCGGATGTGTTCCTTGGTTGGGTCTGCCGGTAACTGTCTGTAGTGTTCCTGGTTGTTGAGTTGTCGGTATACTTCTTTGCAGTAGTCCGTTCTATTCAGTATGACGGTGGCCCCTCCTTTGTCTGCTGGTTTGATGACGATGTTGCGGTTGGTTTTGAGAGTGCGGATGGCGTTGCGTTGTACTTGGGTGACGTTCGGGGCTGCCTTGTGAATGCGACTGATGAATCTGGCATTGACACGACTTCTGACGGCTTCAGCATACATGTCGAGTCTAGGGCAGCGGCCTTCCGGAGGGGTCCAATTCAACACTTTCCTTTTCGTTTGCTGCACCGCAGATCTCGCGGTCTGCTGTTCTGGTTCATTGGTCGTCTCCTTGGGTTCGCTGTCGGCCTTTTGGGGTCTGTGGAAGAATTCCCGGAGCCTCATTCGCCTGATGAATTCCTCCGTGTCTGCCGCGAGACTGATGGGGTCCATTTTGGTGGTGGTGCAGAAATTGAGCCCTCTGCTGAGGACTTCGATTTTGTTTGGTTGAAGGGTGTAGTCTGACAAGTTGACAATAGATTTCCCTGTATTGTTTTCAAGTTGGCGGGTACGGGAAGGATGCCAAGGATGTCCCGAAGCGTGGTACATTGGCGAGACCATGCAGACACTGCGACAATGAATGAACAGGCATCGTGCAACAATCACCAGGCAGGAATGTTCCCTTCCAGTCGGGGAACACTTCAGCAGTCAAGGGCATTCAGCCTCTGATCTCCGGGTAAGCGTTCTCCAAGGCGGTCTTCAGGACACGCGACAACGCAGAATTGCCGAGCAAAAACTTATAGCTAAGTTCCGCACGCATGAGTGCGGCCTCAACAGGGATCTTGGATTCATGTTGCATTACATCCACCCCCCACCATCTGGCCTGGACTTGCAAAACCCTACCAACTGTTCGGGCTTGAGACAATTTACACCTCTTTAACCTGTGATTATCCCTCTCCCTGGATCTGTAATGATTTGATTACCTGCAAATGCCTGCATTGTCCAGCATCTCTGACTTTGTCTATATAAATGTTTCTGGAACATACCTCGCCATTCACCTGAGGAAGGAGCTGCGCTCCGAAAGCTCGTGTTTGAATCAAACCTGTTGGACTTTAACCTGGTGTTGTAAGACTTCTTACTGTGCTCACCCCAGTCCAACGCCGGCATCTCCACATCATGATTCATTCCAACCACTTAGTTGGTTACAGATAAAGGGCTGATGGGATATTATGATTGCTGGAGATTCCCTGGAGAGTAGATAATTGGTGAGGGGTTGTATTTAGTTCCTGTTAAGCATGACATGTGACATCTTAGTGGGGTACAGATGATGTAATTAATGGGAGGAGGCAGATCTGTCTGTAGTTTTGCGGTTTATCATAGGATTTGAGTCTGACAAGAGAGGAGGATTCTCAGTTGATCCGCAGTTTTGCCAAATGCTGCTAGGTTGAACAGATGTGTACTGGTTCTGAAAGGGTCTCTCTCTCTCCAAAAGTCTCTGCACTAAGCGAGTAATCTGTTTATTTATAAATGACATTTGAACTGTATTGGGTTGCTTAATTGGAGTTAGTAGCAGGTATAGATAGTAAGTTTAAGCTTTTCCTTGTGTTTAAGAACAGTTTAACTGATCGTTGTAAAGCTATTTTCTTTGATGTCAATGTGGTTAATTCTGTGTTTAACTTCAACTTTGTTTTAGCATAAAAGTTATCTATTGGTCAGAATCATCACTCCTGGGTGAAGTATCATTTCCTCAGTTTTACAAATTCAAAAAATATATATTTGGGGTTCTTGTGCGGTGTCCGAACAAATGGGGTCTGGTGCGGCATCTGAACACTATCAGATTTAAAACTAAAGTTAGTCTTGCATCAATTGCCATTTATAGAAAACCGTTGCAAGCTTCTACCTTTCTTTGCACGTAGAAGTGTTTCCTAATTTCACTCCTGGCTTTAATTATTAGACCGTGCCCCACAATCCTTAACCACCGGAAATAGTTTGTCCCTATCGATCTTGTGTGTTTCCGATTATATTTGAAAATTTTGATCAAATCACTCTTTTAACTTCTAAATTCTAGAGAATACAAGTCTACTTTGTCTAACCTCCCTCTATAATTTAACCCTAGAGTCCAGGAATCATTCTGGTAAATCTATCTTGCACTCCCTCAAAGGCCAATATATCCTTGCTAAGATGTGGCAGTCAGAACTGTTTGTATTTTCTCACGTGTGGTTCAACCACGATTTTGTACAGCTGAAACGTGGCTTACATTGTCAGTCACTAATATCTTTTTGGGAAGGAAATCTGCCGTCCTTACCTGCTCCGCCCTACGTGTGACTCCAGACCCACAGCAATGTGGTTATCTCGTAAATGCCCTTGAATTGGCTGGGCAAACCACTCCAGTGTATCAAAAAGCTACAAAGCCAAAAAGGAATGCAACTATTCTCCTCACTATTTCCCCCCCATAACATTTTGTATCATCCATAAACTTACAGATCACCCTCCTACATTTAAAAAAAACATATTTTATTAAGGCATTTGTATTATACATTTTAACAAAGTAAGCAACCACACAACAAACGGACAACAAAACCCAGCCTACATGGCTCACATAAACAACTCCCCAATCCCAATTCCCCACCAACCTGTGTTAAGTAATGGGTTAAGAGACATTGCAATTAGTTGTCTCATTTCTGTTAAGTGTTCAATGATTGACACTGATATGAAAAGGGGCTTCAGGTGGCCTCTGGATCTGGGTGATGTGTAGAGTCTGTGCAGAGTCAGTTGCAACAAATAAAAGTGTGTTGGTGAAAAAGGAGCAGAACTTTTGCCTCTTCATACCACAGCATTTGATACGTCTAACAACCTGCTCCCACCTTGCCCAACTCCCTTTTTAAACCCCCCCCCCCCCCCCCAATCAACTGCTGGCAGCTTAATTTTTCCCAAATTCTATCATAAGAACTAGGAGCAGGAGTAGGCCATCTGGCCCCTCGAGCCTGCTCCTCCATTCAATGAGATCATGGCTGATCTTTTGTGGACTCAGTTCCACTTTCCGGCCCAAACACCATAACCCTTAATCCCTTTATTCTTCAAAAAACTATCTATCTTTACCTTAAAAACATGTAATGAAGGAGCCTCATCTGCTTCACTGGGCAAGGAATTCCATAGATTCACAACCCTTTGGGTGAAGAAGTTCCTCCTAAACTCAGTCCTAAATCTACTTCCCCTTATTTTGAGGCTATGCCCCCTAGGTCTGCTTTCACCCGCCAGTGGAAACAACCTGCCCGCATCTATCCTATCTATTCCCTTCATAATTTTATATGTTTCTATAAGATCCCCCCCTCATCCTTCTAAATTCCAACAAGTACAGTCCCAGTCTACTCAACCTCTCCTCGTAATCCAACCCTTTCAGCTCTGGGATTAACCTAGTGAATCTCCTCTGCACACCCTCCAGTGCCAGTACGTCCTTTCTCAGGTAAGGAGACCAAAACTGAACACAATACTCCAGGTGTGACCTCACTAACACCTTATACAATTGCAGCATAATCTCCCTAGTCTTAAATTCCATCCCTCTAGCAATGAAGGACAAAATTCCATTCGCCTTCTTAATCATCTGTTACACCTCTAAACCAACTTTCTGTGACTCATGCACTAGCACACCCAGGTATCTCTGCACAGCAGCATGCTTTAATATTTGACCATTTAAATAATAATCCCGTTTGCTGTTATTCCTACCAAAATGGATAACCTCACATTTGTCAACATTGTATTCCATCTGCCATCACTACCTCCTTAGTGATAACAATCATCTCAAGGTCCTCACCTGTCACTGCCTCATTTCCATCAGTTACTGGCATGTTATTTGTATCTTCCACTTTGAGGACCGACCCAAAAAACCTGTTCAGTTCCTCAGCCATTTCCTCATCTGTACAGTGAGCCTGATACAGTTTAAGTTGGTGCATATGACTCGGGCGAGAATGAGTGGGTTCTTTCAGGGGGTAGCAGATGAGTGTGAGGTGTGGGCGGGGCCAGCAAATCACGTGCACATGTTTTGGGGTTGCGAAAAATTGGTAAGATTCTGGGCAGAAGTGTTTGCAGTCTTAGCCAGGATAGTGGAGGAGGAAGTGAATCTGGACCCTTTGGTGGCGATATCTGGGGTTTCAGAGAAGCCGGAGCTCATGGAGAGGAGGAAGGCTGCTGTCGTGGCCTTCACTTCTCTGATTGCACGGCGGCGAATTTTGCTGGAGTGGCGGCCGACATCACCACCGGGGGTAGCGGCTTGGTTGGGTTACCTGTACGACTTCCTGTGATGAGAGAAGATAAAGTATGAGTTAAGGGGCTCTTCAGGGGTTTTGAGGAAAGGTGGGGGATGTTTGTGACCGTGTTTGAGGGGCTGTTCGTCGCGGGGGAGGGGGGTGAAAAAGGGGGAAAACTGCAGATGTATAGTTGATTATTAGGAAGTATGTTTCCTGGGGTGTTTATTCATTGTAACCTGTTTTGATACATGTTTGTAATAAAATATATTTTTAAAAAAGACAGTGCTATCAAGTGATACCTATTCATCATTAATCTGCTCACTTACGCTCAGTTTGAGTTCTTTTAGGACCACTTAGCTGCTGACTTCATTAAGCCTGAGTCCAAACATGGACTAATGATCTAACTGGTGAGATGAGAGTCTTTGGCACCAAGGCAATATTTGACCCAAGTCTGAGCAAAACTCAAGTCAATGGGATTTGGGGAGAAAACTCTACACACTCTAACCCTAACCCTTGTACAAAGGAAGGTTGTTGTTGGAAGTCAGTCCTCTTCATCCCCGGATATCGCTGCAGTGGTTTGTCAGGGTACTATTCTCCTAGGCCCAACCATCTTCAGCTGCATCATCAATGACCTTCCCTCCGTCAGAAGGTCAGATGTGGGGATGTTCATGGATGACAGCACAATGTTCAACATTCCCAACTCCTTAGATACTGAAGCAGTCCATATAAAAATACAGCAAGACCTGGACAATATTCAGGCTTGAACTAATAAGTGGCAAAATAATGTTCATGCCACACATGAAATGAAATAAAAATCGCTTATTGTCACGAGTAGGCTTCAATGAAGTTACTGTGAAAAGCCCCTAGTCGCCACATTCCGGCTCCTGTCCGCGGAGGCTGGTACGGGAATCGAACCGTGCTGCTGGCCTGCTTGGTCTGCTTTCAAAGCCAGCGATTTAGCCGAGTGAGCTAAACCAGCCCCTGTGCAAGGCAATGACCATCTCCAGCAAGGGAGAATCTAACCATCTGCGTTTGACGCTCAATGGCATTCCCATTGCTGAATCCCCCACTTTAACATCCTGGTCAGGGAGGTTTACAGTGACCAGTAACTGAACTGGACTAGCCATATAAATACTGTGGCTACATGAGCAGATCAGAGGATTTGAATTCTGCAGAGAGTAACTTGCATCCTGAGTCCCTAAAGCATGTCCACCATCTACAAGGCACAAGCCAGGCGTATGATGGAATAATCTCCATTTGGCTGGTTGAGTTATTGACTTAACTACCTATCATCTTTGGTGCCTCTTTTTTTTATCACTGGAAATATAATTTTCTTAAACCCCAACATTAAAAGTAACTTTTGCTTCCTGATCCTTTTTGGGAAATTTGCCAACGTTCTGAAAATTGAAACCTAATATTGAGCAATGCAGACACCTGCTTCGCTGCCTTTTCTCATTATTAGTTCAATATGCTGTTGCTGTGTCTTGTGCTTTATCAGGAACAAAGCCAGGACGACCTTGTGCTGACTCTGTGATAACAGCCCAGTCACACATTTCACATCTACAGCAGTTCAACAGAGTCGGCAGTATTGGATCAATTGTTGCACTAAGCAAACAATAATCGAGGGTGGTGGGTTGGGTGGAGGCAACAAGTTTCAGACATCAGACTGGACGCAAAGTAGATACCCAGAAATATTGCGGAAGATAAGCCCATGGCTCCTGCAAGGAAGTTGAGATTGTTTGATGGATTTGACTGGCTGTTTTCTGGTGGAGCTGGTTGTTCATTGCTTTCATTTTGGGAAGATTTGAATAGATTCATGTTTGTGGGTTGGAATAATTGAATCTCAGGAAGTTCAATTAATACAGTATTGATATGATTTGCATTCTGGAAACATTTTGCAAACATGTCGGTATGCACCAGAGGCGGAGTTTCTAGATATACAGATGTTCTTGGATATCGTACAAATCTGAAATTGGTGTTTACGCAAGATGAGCAAATGTTCTGAAAATGCACTCTAAACTCTTGTCCAATGGAAATAATATATTCTGTATTCACAGGTCTCCGCATTAGTTACCATGTATAGTCATGAGGAAGATATTGATAGTGCAATAGAGATCTTCTGCCAAGCTATCCAGTATTACCAGGAACACCAGGTAAGCGTCTTGCTGTACATCAAAGAAAAATAAATCAGCACACACACCACCAGAAAAAATATTAATTGAAGCTAAATATACAGTCCCAATGCCGCTAAAATATCTCACAAAACATTGGAATAGATCAGTGCTGCAAAAAAAATCAATGTAATATGGCCAGCTTTCCCAAGTATACCATGGTGTAGTTTTAAAGCCAGGGTGAGGGCGAATAAAAGGAATAGTGGCTATCTTGAAAACACGCTAACCATTGAAGATTAAGTCAACAATGTAACTTTTAACAGGCAATAGGTATCGCATAGAATCCCTACAGTGTAGAATGAGGCCATGCGACCCATCGGGTGCCCTGACCCTCTGAAAGGGCGCCCTACCTGGACCCACACTCCATCCTATCCCAGTAACCCCACCTAACCTGCACATCTTTGGATACGAAGGAGCAATTTAGCATGGTCAAACCACCAAACCTGCGCATCTTTGGACTGTGGGAAGCACCCGGAGGAAACCCTTGCAGACACTGGGAGAATGTACAAACTCCACAGTCATCCAAGGCCAGAATTGAACCCGGGTCCCTGGTGCTGTGATGCAGCAGTGCTAACCACCGTGCCACCCTGGAGCCCTATCTCTTATATTTGTACTTTAGGTATAGAAACTTGTACCAACCCATGAGCTTGTATAGTGTTTTGATTTAATTTTCTGTACGACTGGGATTGTGATAAATGTAGCTGAGGAACTGTTCAGTTGAAGCGCTGTTCATTTCGTTGAAGGATTTTGTAGATCTCTCCTATTCTTTACTTTTATTTTGCTGTCTCCATGTGCACTTTTGTGAACATTAAAATTTATTTCATGTTTTAAGAGATATACTTTTCAAGAAAATAAAACTGAACCTTGCCCCTTCCTCAATTTAGTAAGAGAGCAACAATTCCTGAGGTATAGGTGCAACATTACAATCTATATCCAGCCCTAGAATAAAGATTGTGGACAATCAACAGATATTAAATATTTGTGATGAAAGATCGATGAAAGAATAATCAATAAAATGTTGATTCTGGATGTAGAGGATTGTTGGGAAGGTTGGGGTCAGTTGAAGCCAATGATAGAATAACCGTAATTATACACTCTGGATGGAATGGACCATGCCTTTCAACAATAATCTTGTTACTCTCCTCAATGAACAGACTATGAATTTAGAAACAAGAATCCATGTCTCACAATTCTGCTTGAATCGTGAAATAACTGAGCAAGTAGCTGAACACCACCCAGTAAATATAATTTTTTTGAATTTTCTCGAGACACTTGATAAGTTTATCGACAGTTTGGTCTGGTTGATACCACTCTAACCTCTGAGCCTGATGGTTTTACATTTAGGTTAATACAATCATTAATATCTTGCGCCGTTATAGTTTTATTATTATATATTTAATTAAGGGGCAATTTAGCGTGGCCAATGCATCTACCCTGGGTTGTGGGGGTGAGACCCACGCAGACAAAGGTGAATGTGCAAACTCCACACGGACAGACAGTTGGGATCAAATCTGAGACCTCAGCGCCGTGAGGCAGCAGTGCTAACCACCTATATGTTATTGTATTATTAAGTGCACAATTTTACAAGTGTACATTCCCATATGCAGTTAATGAAATCATTCTACATCCTTATTGCATGGTGATTGTGAGAAGAATGCATTTACATCCAGGTTCTTTGCACTGGGAGGAGGAATGCTTGAGGGCGAAGGAAATGATTTCATAGAACCATTGAATATACAGTGCAGAAGGAGGCCATTTGGCCCATCTAGTCTGCACCCGCCCTTGGAAAGAGCACCCTACCCAAGCCCACACCTCCACCCGATTACGTAACTCTAACCCCACCCAACCTTTTTTGGACACTAACGGCAATTTATCATGGCCAATCCACCTAACCTGCATGTCTTTGGACTTTGGGAGGAAACCGGAGCACCCGGAGGAAACCCACGCAGACACGGGGAGAACGTGCAGACTCAGCACAGACAGTGACCCAAGCCGGGAATCGGACCCTGGAGCTGTGAAGCAACTGTGCTAACAACTGTGCTGCCCTAATTTGGCCCAGGACTCTGGGTTATTAGGATTGGGCAGCATGGGAGGGGTCCTGAATACTTGGTTTGGCTTAGTGCTGCTCTTGGATCAGAGGTGGCTGGGTGAATTGCTGCACTGAAGCATTAATGAACGCTGGGTTATGTTCTTGGCTTCAGATAACCTCATATTTTTCATACATTCAAAGAATCAAAGGTTTGAAAGTTGGATCTTCTAATATGGTACTGTGAATTGTTATGTTTTTTAAATATAGCCAAATACTCCAGCTCATTTGTCACTAGTAAGAGAAGCAGCCAATTTTAAGTTGAAATATGGGCGACAGAAGGAAGCAATCAGTGATTTGGAGCAGCTCTGGAGGTATGGTTTGATTATTTTCATATATGTTAGCAATTCAGATTGCAATCAAATGAGTCTTTCAAATGTGAATTTGATTTTGTGCATTAATTTGCAAATAAATGGAAAAATCACTTTGCACTAGCTTGGGAGTGTTTTTTTTTAAAAACTTGATCGACTGGGTGGACTATCTTGTGAAAATACAGCTGAATTGGTGATCATCCTATTCTCCAATTTTAAGTACAAGAAGGAATACTGTAGAAAAGCATTATGTTTTGTTAAGATCCTGGACCAGACCCCAACATAAGTTAGGATACCAGAAAATTGTTTTAAATTTGTAAAACTTCGAGGAAAGGATACTTCCCTCCAGGAGTTATTCCAATGACAAATAGGGATGTGATATATTAAAACAAACTTTTTGTTAGCACAGGATTAAACTACATTAACATCACAGGAAATAGCTTACAATTGACAGTTAAATAACTCTTAAAGAAGGAAATACTTTAACTTCTGATACCTTCTCTATCTCCAATCAAGCAAAACCCATCACACATCAAAAGCCTCTTATAGGACTTCCAGTGGCAGCCATAAGGTGAACAGTTGCACATAAAGTGGCTCCTGCTTGGAGATTCGGTTTTTGGCCCTTGCCCGTTTAATGAGTGCTGTTTAGGAAGAAAAGTAGTGTAGTTTGAGAGTTTTGGTTCCTCCTCTGGCGCGTGATGTCTAGAGATTATAGTATGAGGAAAAGTCGAATAAAGAATCCTCGTCTGACTAGGAAGGCCCTCGTGCCGCAGGCCAGGGGAAAATGGAGGAGGCCCTGTGACGTTGTTGCCCTCTCAGTGGACAACTGAGGCTGGGTGGAATTCTTAATAGAGGAGTTTAGGAAACAGTCACAAGTGGTCTCTGATGACCTGATGAAGGCGATTGAGGTGCCGGTGGCCTCCATTCATGTAAATTTGGACATGGTGGAGCAACGGCTGGAGGTGCAGGGATCGACGATTCAGACGGTGGAGGAGATGGTCAAGGACCATAGTGATTAGATTCTCTCTTTGGAGGCAGAGGTAGTGATGTTGGCATGCTTGATTTAACAAGACCAACAAAGGAAATCAGGGATAGTGTTAAAGCCAAAGAGGAGGCATATAAATTGGCCAGAAAAAGCAGCAGGCCTGAGGCCTGGGAGAAATTTTAAATTCAGCAGATGAGGACAAACGGTTTAATTTGGAAGGAAAAAATAGAATACGAGAGTAATCTTGCAGAAAACATAAGAAGTGACTGCAAAAGCTTCTGGGGACAGGATCGGTCCAAGTCAGCATGGATTCACTGAAGGGAAATCATGCTTGGCAAATCTTCTGAAATTTTTTGAGGATGTGACTAGAAGTCTCCGGTTTCCTCCTGCAAGTCCCGAAAGGCATGCCGTTTTAGTGAATTGGACATTCTGTATTCTTGCTCCGTGTTCTCGAACAGGTGCCGGAATGTGGCGACTAGGGGCTTTTCACAGTAACTTCATTGCGGTTTTTAATGTAAGCCTACTTGTGACAATAACGATTATTATTATTAAACTGACCCAGTGGATGTTGTGTATCTGGACTTTTTTTTATTTGTTCATGAGACATGGGTGTCGCATCTGTGCCAGCATTTATTGCCCATCCCTAATTGCCCTTGAGGTATTGATGTGGGTCTGGAGTCACATGTAGGCCAGACCAGGTAAGGACGGCAGATTTTCTTCCCAAAAGGACATTAGTGAACTAGGTGGCTTTTTACGACAATTGACAATGGTTTCATAGTCATCATTAAACTTTTAATTCCAGATATTGTATTGAGTTTAAATTCCATTACCATGGATTCGAACCCAGGTCCCCAGATCATTACCCTGAGTCTCTGAATTACTTTTTTAAAATTGTTTTTATTAAAGCTTTTTTCAACCAGAATTTGTACATAACAGAAAAATAACCGAAAAATATTTAACAAAACTAGGTGGCTGTTACCATTATGCAAAACTCAAATATACATTAAATAGACAATTCCCCCCACCTGAAACCCCCACCCCGGGTTGACGCTGCTGCGAAACTTTACTGCTCCCCTAGAAAGTCAAGGAAAGGTTGCCACCACCTGGACAACCCCAGCAAGGACCCTCTCAAGGCAAACTTTATTCACTCCAGGCTGAGGAACCCAGCAATATCACTAACCCAGGTCTCCACGCTCGGGAGTTTCGAGTCCCTCCACATTAGCAAGATCCGTCTCCGGGCTACCAGGGAGGCAAAGGCCAACACCGGCCTCTTTCGCTTCCTGCACCTCCGGATCCTCCAACACCCCAAAGATCGCTATTGTTGGACTCCGCTTCACCCGCGTATCCAAAATCCTGGACATAGCCCTCACAAAGCCCTTCCCGAGCATGGCCAAAACATATGGACATGATCCGTCGGACTCCCTGCACATCTCATGCACTTGTCCTCCACCCCAAAGAACTTGCTCATTCTCGCCGTCGTCATGTGAGCCCGGTGCACCACCTTAAACTGAATTAAACTGAGCCTGGCACATGATGCGGACAAATTCACCCTGCCCAGGGCATCAGCCCACAGGCCCTCATCCAGCTCCTCGTCCAGCTCCTCCTCCCACTTGCCCTTCAACTCCTCCACTGAGGCTTCCTCCGCCTCCTGCAGCTCCTGGTAGATGTCCGACACCTTCCCCTCTCCTACCCAGATGCCAGACACTACCCTGTCCTGTATCCTTCGAGGGGGTAGCCGCGGAAATGTCTCCACCTGTTTTTTGAGAAAGTCCCGGACCTGGAGGTATCTGAAAGCATTTCCCGGGGGCAGGCCGACCTTCTCCTCCAGCGCTTTCAAGCTAGGGAAAATCCCATCTATAAACAGGTCTCCCATCCTTCTAATGTCTGCCCTATACCAGCCTTGGAACCCCCCCCGTCTATCCTGTCCGGAGCACATCTATGGTTGTTCTGTATCGCGGTCCAAACTGAGGCCCCCTCCACCTTCCTGTGCCTTCTCCACTGACCCCAGACCCTCAGTGCCGCCGTCACCACCGGGCTTGTGGTGTATCGTGCCGGCGAGAACGGCAGCGGTGCCGTTACTAGTGCTCCTAGGCTGGTGCCTTTGCATGACGCCGCCTCCACGCCGACCCCATTACCCATTTCCTAATCATGGCCACATTAGCCGCCCAATAGTAGCTACAGAAGTTTGGCAGTGCCTGCCCTCCCCCCCTCAAACCCCGGCTACACTCCAAGACCCCATGGGGTCTTGTTTGCCCACACAAATACCGTGATAATCCTGTTCATCCACTTGAAGAAGAATTTGGGGATGAAAATGGGGAGGCACTGAAAGAAGAACAGGAATCTGGGAAGAACCGTCATCTTCACAGTCTGCACTCTTCCCGCCAGGGAAAGCGGAGCATGTCCCACCTTTTAAAGTCTCCCTCCATCTGTTCTACAAGCCGAGATAAGTTGAACCCGTGCAGGGCATCCCAGTTCCAAGCCACCTGTATACCTAAATAACGAAAGCTCCTCTCCACTATCTTGAGCGGGAGCTCCCCCAATCTCTCCTCCTGGCCCCTGGCGTGGATTACAAACAGCTCACTTTTCCCCATGTTCAACTTGTACCCCGAGTAGCTTCCAAAGTCCCCTAGGATCCGCATGACCTCCCCCATCCCCTCCAGCGGGTTCGAAATATACAACAGCAGATCATCCGCGTTGAGGGAAACCTGGCCCCCCCCAGTTCCTCGCAGTCATCAGCGCTATGGCCAACGGCTCAATTGCCAGGGCAAATAGTAACGGGACCAGGGGGCACCCCTGCCTCGTCCCGCGGTACAGCCTGAAATACTCCGACCTCAGCCGGTTTGTGCACACACTCGCTACGGGGGCCTGATACAGTAGCTTGACCCACCCTATGAATCTCTCCCCAAATCCAAACCTACCTAACACTTCCCACAGGTACTCCCACTCCACCCTGTCAAAGGCCTTCTCTGCATCCATTGCAGCCACTACTTACATAGGACATAGAACATACAGTGCAGAAGGAGGTCATTCGGCCCATCGAGTCTGCACTGACTCACTTAAGCCCTCACTTCCACCCTATCCTCGTAACCCAATAACCCCTCCTAACCTTTTTGGTCGCTGAGGGCAATTTATCACAGCCAATCCACCTAACCTGCACGTCTTTGGACTGTGGGAGGAAACCGGAGCACCCGGAGAAAACCCATGCAAACATGGGGAGAACGTGCAAGCTCCGCACAGACAGTAACCCAACGGGGAATCGAACCTGGGACCCTGGCGCTGTGAAGCCACAGTGCTATCCACTGTGATACCGTGCTGCCCTCCCTCCGAGGGCATCATAATATTCAGGAGACTCCTCACATTCATGTTCAGTTGCCTGTCCTTAACGAAACCCGTCTGGTCCTCCTCGATCAGTCCTCTATTCTGGTAGCCAGAATTTTTGCCAACAATTTGGCATCTACATTCAGGAACGATATCGGCCTGTAAGACCCACAATGAAGCAGATCCTTCTCCCTCTTCAAAATGAACGAGATCAATGCCTGCGACATCGTCGGGGGGAGGGTTCCTCTCTCCTTTGCCTCGTTAAAGGTTCTTAGCAGGACTGGGCTCAGCAGCTCCGAGAATTTCTTATAAAATTCTACAGGAAAGCCGTCCGGACCCGGGGCCTTGCCTGACTGCATACTTGCCAGTCCCTTAACTATCTCCTCCAACTCAATCGGGGCTTTCAGTCCCTCCACCCGCTCCTCGTCCACCCTTGGGAACCTCAATCGATCCATAAATTGCTTCATCCCTTCCCCTCCCCTCGGGGGTTCTGACTCGTACAACTTCCCATAAAATTCCTTAAAGATTTCATTGATCCTCTCTCGGCTCAACACCGTATTACCTTCCTTGTGCCGCACTTCCCCGATCTCCCTGGCCGCCTCTCTCCTGCGAAGTTGGTGCGCCAGCATCCTGCTTGCTTTCTCCCCATACTTGTAGACTGCCCCTTTCATTTTCCTCAACTGAGCCTCCGCCTTCCCCGTGGTCAGCAAATCGAACTCCGCCTGTAATCTCCGGCGCTCCTTTAGCAGCCCCTCCCCGGGGGGGTCTCCGTGTACTTCCTGTCTACTCTGAGTATCTCTCCCACCAGCATCTCCCTCTCTGCCCTCTCCCTCTTCTCTCTGTGGGACCTAATAGAGATTAACTCCCCCCATGATGACTGCCTTCATAGCCTCCCAAACCGTTGCTGCTGTTACCTCCCCTGTGTCATTCGTTATCACATAGTTCTGAATGCTCCTCCTTATCCGCCCACACACCTCTTCATCCGCCAGCAGTCCCACATCCAGTCTCCAGAGAGGGCTCTGCCCCCATTCCGCCCCCCGTCGCAAGTCCACCCAGTGCGGGGCATGGTCCGAGACCGCGATGGCCGAATACTCAATCCCCTCCACCCTCGGGATTAACGCCATGCTCTGCTGAGAGAAAAAGGAGAACTCCTTTGCCCTTGGCCGCGCGAATTACCACGGGTCCGACTCCAAGTCCGGGATTTTACCCAGCATGTGCCTCATGAATTCCGCATCATCCCAGTTCGGGGCATAGATGTTCACCAACATCACCCGGACCTCCTGCAGCTCACCACTCACCATTATGTTCCTGCCCCCTTGTCCGCCATGATGCTCCCTGCTTCAAACGCCACCCGTTTACTAACCAAAATTGCCACCCCCTCTGGTCTTTGAGTCTAGCCCCGAATGGAACACCTGGTCCACCCATCCCCTCCTTAACCTTGTTTGGTCAGCAAGCTTTAAGTGTGTCTCCTGCAGCATGGCCACATGCGCCTTCAACCCCTTTAAATGTGAGAACACGCGGGACCTCCTGACCGGCCCATTCAGGCCCCTCACATTCCACGTGATCAGTCTGGACTGGGGGCTGACCCCACCCCCTTCCTGCCGACTAGCCATCTCACTTTTTCGGTCAGCCACGTGCCCCCCCCCACTGCTCGCTCCAGCCGGAGGCCTCCCAACCCGACTCTCCATCCATCCCCACCAGTTGGCTCCCCTTCAGTCAGCAAAGCAGCACCCCAGCCCCCCACTCACCCAACCGTAAGTCAGCTGACCCGGCTGCTCCCGCCTCTATCTCCAACCTTACTATTGTCTCCTCCTTCGGGCCCGCAACACCCACTCCCCCACAGGGTAAGAGGGCAAGTGCCATCCGGATCCTTCCCGTGCACCAGACAACACAACCCAGGCGTTACCCCACCTCCTGAAACAAAAAACAGGAAAAGAAAAGCAAACAAACTTAAATTCTACTAACAAACATACAACAGGCCAACCCCCAGTTACACATCTTCGCCAGCGTGTTTCACCCACGTGCAGCTGCCCCTTAGTTCAAGTCCAGCTTTTCGTGCTCAATGAATGTCCACGCCTCATCTGGCGTATCAAAGTAATGGTGCCTGTCCTGGTACGTTACCCAAAGCTTCGCTGGATGCAGCAGCCCGAACTTCACCCCTTTGCTGTGGGGGACCACCTTAGCCCGGTTGAAACCCGCACGCCTCCTCGCCAGTTCAGCTCCCAAGTCCTGGTATATGTGAATCTCGCCGTTCTCCCACTTACTGCTCCGCTCTTTCTTTGCCCAACGCAGGACACGTTTCCTGTCTGTACAGTGGTGGAACCTTATCACCGTCGCCCTCGGTTTCCTCGCGAGGACTCATGTGCCCCGTCCAGTTCCAAGGGCTACGGGAAGGCCCCCGCGCCCATCAGCGTCCCTAGCATTGGAGTCACATACATGCTCACGTCCGCCCCCTCCACACCTTCAGGGAGGCCCAGGATCTACAGGTTGTGACTCCGAGACCTATATTCAAGGTCATCCAGTCTCTTCTGCCATCTCTTGTGTAGGGCCCCGTGCGCCTCCACTGTGACCGCCAGGCCCAGGACCTCGTCCTCATTCTTGGATACCTTCCTCTCCACCTCTTTGATCACCTTCTCCTGTATCTCTGAGCCTCCACCAACTTTTCCATGAAGGCCTTCATAGGGGCCAGCATCTCCGTTTTCAGCTCTGCGAAGCTGCTGCTCTCGCGACCACTGGGCCCACGCTTCATGGTCCGCGCCGGCCGCCATTTTGTCCTCCCGGACCCACTCCGCTCTCTTCCTCACAATCGCTCGTTTAACGGCCCTGCCCCTGGTTCCCTCCATACAGCAATGAGGGGAACCTCTCCAGCGTCCTTTCCCACGCCGGTATTCGCCTTCTAAGTGCCGATGCCGCCCCGTTTAAAGGCCCAAAGCCCCGATCCCGGCAGGAGCTGCCGTGTATGCGACCTAGTCGGACATGGCCGCTACCGGAATTCAAGTCTCTGGATTACTAGTCCAGCGACAATACCACTATACCACTGCCTACCCTAAGGCTTTTGACAAGATCCCACACAAGAGATTGGTGAACAAAATTGAAGCTAATGGTATTGGGGGTAATGTATTGACGTCGATAGAGAACTGGTTGGCAAACAGGAAGCAGAGAGTGGGTCCTTTTCAGAGTGGCAGACAGTGACTAGTGGGGTCCCGCAGGGTTCAGTGCTGGGACCCAGTTCTTCACAATATACATTAATGATTTGGACAAAGGAATTGCATGCAATATCTCCAAATTTGCAGACGACACTACAGCTTAGTGTGTGCAGTGAGGAGGATGCAGAGAGGCTGCAGGGTGACTTGGACAGGCTGGCTGAGTGGACAAATACTTGGCAAACGGAATATAATGTGGGTAAATGTGAGGTTATCCACTTTGGTGGCAAAAAACAGGAAGGCAGATTATTATCTGAATGGTGGCGGTTTAGGAAAAGGGGAAGTGCAACGAGATCTGGGTGTCATGCTGGAATAATTGCTGAAGTTTGGCATTCAGGTACAGCAGGTGGTGAGGGAAGCTAATGGCATGCTGGCCTTCACAGCGAGAGGATTTGAGTAGAGGAGTGGGGATGTCTTGCTGCAGTTTTACAGGGTCCTGGTGAGGCCACACCTTGAGTACTGTATGCAGTTTTGGTCTCCAAATTTGAGGAAGGACATTATTGCTATTGAGGGTGTCCAGCGAAGGTTCACCAGACTAATTCCTGGGATGGCAGGACTGACATATGAAGAAAGACTGGATCAACTGGGTTTGTACTCGCTGGAGTTTAGAAGAATGAGAGAGGATCTCATAGAAACATATAAAATCCTGGTGGGGCTGGACAGGCTCAATGTGAGAAGAATGTTCCCGATGTTGGGGACGTCCAGAATTAGGGGTCACAGCCTAAGAATAAGGGGTCAGCCATTCAGGACTGAGATGAGGAAGAACTTCTTCTCTCAGAGAATTGAGAACTTGTGGCATTCTCTACCACAGAAAGCTGTTGGAGCCAGTTCTTTGGATATATTCAAGAGGGAGCTGGACGTCGCCCTTGCGGCTAAAGAGATTGAGGGGTATGGAGAGAAAGCGGGAGTGGGATAGTACATGATCAGCCAGGATCATATTGAATGGTAGTGCAGGCTCGAAGGGCCGAATGGCCTACTCCCGCACCTATTTTCTGCGGAACTACGATGTAATTGCAATTACAGAGACATGGTTAAAGGAGAGACTGGACTGGCAGCTTAAAATTTCAGGATATCATTGGTTTAAACAAGCTGAAGGGGAAACAGAAGAGGTGGGGAGTGGCATTGCTGATTAGGGAGCAGATCACAGCTGTGTTGAGGGAGGACACATTGGAGGGATCTTGTTGTGAGGCATTATGGGTGGAGCTCAGGAATAAGAAGGGTGAAATCACAATGTTGGGAGTGTGAGACTGGAACAGTTGTGTAGTCAGATACTGAAAAGGTATGAAAAAAGTAGGGTAGTTGTGATGGGCGACTTTAACTCCCCCCACTGGGAATCCCTTACAGCCAGGGGCTCGGATGGAGAGCAATTTGTTAGATATGTCCAGGAGGGCTTTTTCATTCAGTATGTTGACAATCCAACCAGGGAGGGGACCATACTAGACTTGGTATTGAGGAAGGAACCAGGCCAGGTGATTGGTGTTTCAGTGGGGGAGTATTTTGGGCTTAGCGACCATAATTCCATAAGATTTCAGGTAGTCCTGGATAAAGACAAGAGCGGCCGGTGGGTGAGGGTGCTTAATTGGTGAGGGTCAATTGCATCCAAATTAGACAGGAACTGGGGAATGTGGATTGGGAGCGGCTATTTGAGGGAAAATCCGTGTCTGACATGGGAAGCTTTTAAAGGCTAGTTGATTGAAGTGCAGGATAAGCGTGTCCCCGCAAAAATGAAGGATAGAAATGGCAGGATTCAGGAACCATGGATTACATATGTAAAAAGCAAGAGGGTGGATTTGGACCACTTAAGGACAGTGGGAGGAATCTGTGTGTTTAGCCAGAGGAAATGGGAGAGGTACTAAATGAATACTTTGCATCAGTGTGCACCAAAGAAAGGGACTTTGTAGATGATGATTCTTGGGTAATGTGTGTGGACAGTGGATCGTGTTGACATCGAAAAGGAGGAGGTATTGGGCCTTTTAAAAGATATTAAAGTGGATAAGTCCCCTGGACCGGATGTGATTTACCCCAGAATACTGGGGGAAGCAAGGAAGGAAACTGCTGGGGCCTTGACTGACATCTTTGTATCCTCATTGGCTACAGGGGAGATCCCAGAGGACTGGAGAATAGCTAATGTGGTACCGCTGTTTAAGAAAGGTAGCAGTGATAATCCAGGAAACTATAGGCCAGTGAGCCTCACATCGGTCGTCGGTAAATTATTGTAGAGAATTCTAGAGAGTTATTGTAGACAGGATTTATACCCATTTGGAAACAAATGGACTAATAAGTGATAGACAGCATGGTTTTGGGAAGGGGAGATCATGCCTCACTAACTTGATCGGGTTTTTTGCGGAGGTGACAAAGATAATTGATATGAGAAGGGTGGTGGATGTTGTTTACATGGACTTCAGTAAAGCCTTTGAGAAGGTGCCTCATGGCACACTGGTGCAAAAGGTGAAGTCGCACAGGATCAGAGGTGAGGTGGTAAGATGGATACAGAACTGGCTCGGCCACAGAAGGCAAAGGGTAGCAGCGGAATGGAAGATTGTGGACTAGTGGTGATCCATCCGGGCTTGGGCCTCTGTTGTTTGTGATGTACATAAATGATTTGGAGGAAAATGTAGCCGGTCTGATTAATAAGTTCGCGGATGACACCAAGGTTGGTGGAATGGCAGATAGTGTTGAGGATTGTCAGAGGATACAGCAGGACATAGATAGGTTGAAGACTTGGGCAGAGAAATGGTAAACGGAGATTAATCCAGCCAAACGTGAGGTAATGCATTTTGGTAGGTCTAACATAGAGGGGAAATATACAGTAAATGTCAAAACTCTTAGGAATATAGAAAGTCAGAGAGATCTGAGTGCAGGTACACAGATCTTTGAAAATGGCAACACAAATGGACACGGTAGTCAAGAAAGCATACGGAATGCTTGCCTTCATTGGACGGGGCATTGAATATAAAAACTGGCAAGTCATGCTGCAGTTGTATAGAACCTTGGTACGGTCGCACTTTGAATATTGTGCACAATTCTGGTCACCACATTACCAGAAGGATGTGGAGGCTTTGGAGAGGGTGCAGAGGAGGTTTACCAGGATGTTGCCTGTTCTGGAGGGTGTTGGCTGTGCGGAGAGGCTGAATAGACTCAAGACTGTTTTCATTAGAAAGACGGAGGTTGAGGTGCTACCTGATAGAGGTCTACAAGATTATGAGGGGCATGGATAGAGTGGATGGGCAAGCACTCTCCCAGGGTGGAGGGGTCAATCACCAGGGGGCATAGGTTTAAGGTCTGTGGTGCAAAGGTTTAGAGGAGATGTGCAAAGCAGTTTTTTTTTTTACAGAGGGTGGTGAGTGCCTGGAATGCGTTGCCAGGGGAGGTTGGGGAGCAGATACATTAACGCTGTTCAAAAGGCATCTCAACAAATGCATGGATAGGATGGGTGTGGAGGGATACGGCACAAGGAAGTGCTGAGGGTTTTGGCCAAGGCTGGTATCATGACCGGTACAGGCTTGGAGGGCCGAAGGGCCTATTCCTGTGCTCTATTCTTTGAGGAAGCGTTGAGTATCCCAAATTGCAGTGAGGTAAACAAGTCCCTGGGGCCGGGTGGGATCTATCCCAGGTTACTGTGGGAGGTAAGGGGAGAAATAGTTGGGGCCTTAACAGATATTTTCACATCCACTTTGACTATCGGCGAGGTTCCAGAGGATTGAAGAATAGCTAATGTTGTTCCCTTCTGTAAGAAAGGAAGCAGGGATAATCCAGCAAATTATAGGCTGTTAGCCTGACATCAGTGGTGAGGAAGCTTCAGAAAAGATACTGAGGGACAGGATAAATGCACATTTGGAGGAAAATGGATTAGTTAGTGACAGGCAGCATGGTTTTGTACTAAACCTCTCAAAATTCAGGATCCAGTCCTTGAGGATGAGAGAAGAACTAGCTAAGGTAGACTGGGAGTTAAGACTTTATGGTGGAACAGTTGAGGAACAGTGGAAACCTTCCAAGCAATTTTTCACAGTGCTCAGCAAAGGTTTATACCAACAAAAAGGAAGGACGGAGAAAGAGGGAAAATCGACTGTGGATATCTAAGGAAATAAGGGAGAGTATCAAATTGAAGGAAAAAGCATATAAAGTGGCAAAGATTGCTGGGAGATTAGAGGACTGGGAAATCTTTAGGGGGCAACAGAAAGCTACTAAAAAAGCTATAAAGAAGAGTAAGATAGAGTATGAGAGTAAACTTACTCAGAATATAAAATCAGACAGTAAAAGTTTTTACAAATATATAAAACAAAAAAGAGTGGCTAAGGTAAATATTGGTCCTTTAGAGGATGAGAAGGGAGTTTTAATAATGGGAAATGAGGAAATGGCTGAGGAACTGAACAGGTTTTTTGGGTCGGTCTTCACAGTGGAAGACACAAATAACATGCCAGTGACTGATAGAAATGAGGCTATGACAGGTGAGGACCTTGAGAGGATTGTTATCACTAAGGAGGTAGTGATGGGCAAGCTAATGGGGCTAAAGGTAGACAAGTCTCCTGGCCCTGATGGAATGCATCCCAGAGTGCTAAAAGAGATGGCTAGGGGAATTGCAGATGCACTAGTGATAATTTACCGAAATTCACTAGACTCTGGGGTGGTCCCGGTGGATTGGAAATTAGCAAACGTGACACCACTGTTTAAAAAAGGAAGTAGGCAGAAAGCAGGAAATTATAGGCCAGTGAGCTTAACTTCGGTAGTAGGGAAGATACTGGAATCCATCATCAAGGAAGAAATAGCGAGGCATCTGGATAGAAATTGTGCCATTGGGCAGACGCAGCATGGGTTCATAAAGGGCAGGTCATGCCTAACTAATTTAGTGGAATTTTTTGAGGACATTATCAGTGCAGTAGATAACGGGGAGCCAATGGATGTGGTATATCTGGATTTCCAGAAAGCCTTTGACAAGGTGCCACACAAAAGGTTGCTGCATAAGATAAAAATGCATGGCATTAAGAGTAAAGTAGTAGCATGGATAGAGGATTGGTTAATTAATAGAAAGCAAAGAGTGGGGATTAATGGGTGTTTCTCTGGTTGGCAATCAGTAGCTAGTGGTGTCCCTCAGGGATCCGTGTTGGGCCCACAATTGTTCACAATTTACATAGATGATTTGGAGTTGGGGACCAAGGGCAATGTGTCCAAGTTTGCAGATGACACTAAGATGAGTGGTAAAGCGAAAGGTGCAGAGGATACTGGAAGTCTGCAGAGGGATTTGGATAGGTTAAGTGAATGGGCTAGGGTCTGGCAGATGGAATACAATGTTGACAAATGTGAGGTTATCCATTTTGGTAGCATCCCGCTGTGCAGAGACTTGGGTGTGCTAGTGCATGAGTCACAGAAGGTTGGTTTACAGGTGTAACAGGTGATTAAGAAGGCAAATGGAATTTTGTCCTTCATTGCTAGAGGGATGGAGTTTAAGACTAGGGAGGTTATGTTGCAATTGTATAAGGTGTTAGTGAGGCCACACCTGGAGTATTGTGTTCAGTTTTGGTCTCCTTACTTGAGAAAGGACGTACTGGCACTGGAGGGTGTGCAGAGGAGATTCACTAGGTTAATCCCAGAGCTGAAGGGGTTGGATTATGAGGAGAGGTTGAGTAGACTGGGACTGTACTCGTTGGAATTTAGAAGGATGAGGGAGGATCTTATAGAAACATTTAAAATTATGAAGGGAATAGATAGGATAGATGTGGGCAGGTTGTTTCCACTGGCGGGTGAAAGCAGAACTAGGGGACATAGCCTCAAAATAAGGGGAAGTAGATTTAGGACTGAGTTTAGGAGGAACGTCTTCACCCAAAGGGTTGTGAATCTATGGAATTCCTTGCCCAGTGAAGCAGTTGAGGCTCCTTCATTAAATGTTTTTAAGGTAAAGATAGATAGTTTTTTGAAGAATAAAGGGATTAAGGGTTATGGTGTTCGGGCCGGAAAGTGGAGCTGAGTCCACAAAAGATCAGCCATGATCTCATTGAATGGCGGAGCAGGCTCGAGGGACCAGATGGCCTACTCCTGCTCCTAGTTCTTATGTTCTTATGTTCTTGTCCTCCTGCAGCCAGGTCTGTATAATGGCTGTCAGATCATATTTATTTACTTCAATATGTACTATCAATTTGTTTACTTTGTAAACGGTATGGCAGCGCATTGGTTAGCACTGTTACTTCACAGTGCCAAGGTCCCAGGTTTGTTTCCTGGCATGGGTCACTGTCTGTGCGGAGTTTGCACATTCTCCCCGTGTCTGCGTGGGTTTCCTCCGGGTGCTCCAGTTTCCACCCACAAGTCCCGAAAGATGTGCTGTTAGGTAAATTGGACATTCTGAATTCTCCCTCTGTGTACCCGAACAAGCGCTGGAGTGTGGCGATTAGGGACTTTTCACAGTAACTTCATTGCAGTGTTAATGTAAGCCTACTTGTAACAATAATAAAGATTATTAGATTATAACCTTTGAGGTTCTGATTTTGCTTCTCGCTCCTCATACTCTCTATGCAGAACCTCTTTCCTGGTTCTATCTTTGTTGGTACCTGCATGGACAATGGGAACTGGACCCTTCCTCTTGCACTGCAAGTTCCTATCCTGTCTTGAGCAGATTACCGAACCCTGGCACAAGGCAGGCAGCACAACTACCTGGACTCATGCTCCTTGCTGCAGAGAAGACTGGCATTTCCCTTCACTATTCTGTCCCCACAGTGCCATGGTCAGTTTGCTCATCCACCCTGCAACCCCTGCTCTCATCCAACCAAGCTTAGAGAGCCTCAAACCGATTGGACAATTGCAGAGGCTGACACTCCAGTCCTTTGGGTCCCCTTACCTGCCTCACTCGCAGTCATAGTCTCCTGTCCTTGACCACGGATAAATCAGGAGACCCTATCCGAAGAGGTGTGACTGCCTCCTGGTATAACACATCCAAGTAACTTTCCTCCTTCCTGATGTGTTACATTGTCTGCAGCTCAGCCTCCGGCTCAATGACTGAGCTGAAGTTTCTGAAGCTGCAAAACATTATTGCAGACATGTTTGCTCTGAATCGCAATGTTCTCCAGGAGCTGCCATATGTTGAAGCCTTGACACGTTGCCTATCCTTCCATTCTTGATGTGTTTCAAACAGTTAATTAACTAAATTACATGCTTATACATGGTGCGTTTTATTAACTTTACCACAACATTTTTTACTGTTTGAACTTTAGGAATAGAGTAGAACTTACCAGATTCTCACCAAACAGCTAGCACCTTTCCCTGACCTAGAGCAAGAACCAATACGAAATGATGAGAAAGATAGTAGAAGTGAAGGGAAACATGCACCTCCAACCACCCCCCCATCACCTCCACCCCCTTCACCGGACTCCTCCCCGACTCACCGAACCCCCCCCCCCCCCCCCCCCCCCAACTTACCGAACTCCCCCCTCCCCCCCCTCACCGAACTCACCCACCCTCACCGAAACCCCCCCCCCCCCTCACCGAAACCCCCCCCCCCCTCACCGAACGCCCCCCCCCCCCCCCCCCCCCCCCTCACCAACTCTCCCCCCCCCCCCCCCCCCCCCCCACTCACCGGACTCACCCCCCTCACCGAACTCCCCCCCCCACCCCTCACCAAACTCTCTTCTCTCTCCCCCCCCCCCCCCACCACCACCACCACCACCACCACCACCACCACTTACTGAACTCCAAACTTCCAAACCTGCACTCGGTTTTGCTGCTGGCTCTGTTTCAGGAAAGGGACGGAGAGAAAGAATAAATGGGATCTGTGATCGGAGGGTGGAGGCAGGAGTGATTGAATGACTAGCAGAATTGTTACCAGCACCTGATGCCCAAATATTACACTCGCACTGTTTTTACTTTCAACTCTACCTATTCTACCCATTCCTACTTTTAACTCATGGCTGGAAGCTTGATTGTGGCAAATGTGTCTGATTTGTGGAATTGGTAAATGTGAAAAGATTCTTCTGGGATTACAATTTTCTCCTCTGCAGAACAGTCACACACCGGCAACTTCTTATTGGAAACTGTAAGGAGTCTTACAACACCAGGTTAAAGTCCAACAGGTTTGTTTCAAACACTAGCTTTCGGAGCACTGCTCCTTCTTTAGATGATTATTGGAAACTGGAAAGAGGATCCATGTTTAAACCTTCACTCTTTCACCACATATAATTTGAGAGAAGAATTGTATTTCACTAACAATTTGGTGAAAAGCAGCAAAGTATGATGTGGATTCTGTTATTAAGCAGGGCACAAAAAGTTTCTGTTTAAATTCATTGGTGCTCCAGTGTGTTGTGCAATAGAAATCTCAGGTATTTATTGTCCTCTATAATGCAAAATTATTATGAAGCACTCCCTTAATGGAAACGCCGGGTAAATTGGCAGGTGAGCGAACCCAAGGTGTTTCTAAAGGCTCCTTTGTGTTATATTCAGACTTTTCTGCAAGTTATAAATATATTGAGAATTGGAGTAATAGTAATAGACACATGCACCATAAACAGAGAGGCTCCCTGTGCCCTCTTTACCATCTCCATTTTAATGATAAAATCTAAATGGTTGCTTTTTGCATATGTGACAGTAAATGGTAATCATGCTTTTGGTTGATAACCAGAACCCTACTAATTTTGTCTTTCTAGGCAAAACCCTGAGGATGTCCGGACTTTGGCACAGCTCATCTCTGCATATTCATTGGTGAACTCAGAAAAAGCCAAGACGTATCCTTTTTATGAAACAACAATTTGCACTTGTTTAGCATGTTTAACATATAGAACATTTGAGGTGCTTTTACAAAGCACAAGCAAGAGAAACAGGATTCATCCAATAAAAGTTTAAATGGGGTGATTGAAGACAGAGGAGAAAAACGGGGTTGAAAGAGTTTTTGAAAGGAGTAGTAGAAGAGGCAGATGGTCTCGAGAGAAATTCAGTCAGCAATTGACTGAAAGCTGAGGCAGTGCAATGCTGTACTGGCAGGGATGGGATACAAATTAAGAGAATTTCATATATAAATAAATTTTGTTCTCTAATTTGAGCGTCTTGTTATGACTAAGGTAAGGTTATCTGCTGATAATTGAGATTGAAAAATAATTTAATAAAGATCTTGAAGTGAAATGATTAAATCCTAAACACTTTCTATCCAGACTTAGTAAGCACTTGCCTTCACCCGACACAATGTCTTTCAAAGTAGATGTTGATGCCTTAGAAAATTCACATGGTGCCACGTACATAAGGAAGAAGGCCGCAAAAGTGGCCGGCGAAAGCCAACTGAAGGAACGTGGGTAAGTGGAAAGTCATTGAAATTGCACTTTTGTTGATGTATAGGTTTTGATTGCAAGATGGTTCCTGTGCAGTTAGCTCTCTCGGTAGTTAATCACTTTGCACACCTCGCCACAGCCATCTGCTACCATCCGTTGCTCTTCCTCCTCCCCATAGTTGCTTCTGCTGTTTAAATTCTCCTGATTCTACCAGTGGGCGCACTTTAGCCTAAAAAGGCTCTGGTTTAAATGGTCTCTGTCTGACAGTTCAGGCCCCATCCCCTGAATTTACCTTGTGACTCTAGAATATAATTGGCTGTATATGTTTCTCAAATCTCAAATTCGTGAACTTCATTGGACATCAAGACTATATTTCTGCAATGGACTGCATTGGAAACATGTAAGACTGCTTCTGTTTATATTCTGCTGACATATTTTCATCTGCAAGCTATGGAAAAGACCTGGGACAGCACGGTGGCACAGTGATTATCACTGCTGCCTCAGCACCAGGGAGCCGGGTTCAATTCCTGCCTTGCGTGACTGTCTGTGGAGTTTGCATGTTATCCCTGTGTCTGCGTGGGTTTACTCCGGGTGCTCCAGTTTCCTCCCACAGTCCAAAGATGTGCAGGTTAGGTGGATTGGCTATTGTAAATTGCCCTTTAGTGTCCAACTGGCTAGGTTGGGTTACAGGGATAGCTTTGGGGGCAAGGGCCTAGATAGTCAGTGCAGACTCGATGGGCCAAATGGTCTCCAGCAGTGCAGCAATTCTGTGATTTTATTCTATATCTAGATCAACGTTTTTCAACTTGACTTGTGGGGCAGGATTCTCCAGTATCCGGTGGGCAGACGGGCAGACGGTCCTGGCGCCAAAGAGTGGCGTGAACCACTCCAGTGTCGGGCCGCCCGGAAGGTGCGGAATTCTCACCTTCGGGGGCTAGGCCAGCGCTGGAGTGGTGCCAACCGGAGCCGAAGGGCCTCCGCCAGCCGGCGTGAGTTGGCGCATGCGCAGAAGCGCCAGCGTGTACCCAGACCGCTGGCGTGATTCCTGCGCATGCACAGGGAGTTTATTCTCTGCGTCGGCCATGGCGGAGCTTTACAGCGGCCGGCGCGGAGGGAAAGGTGCACCCACGGCACAGGCCTGCCCGCAGATCGGTGGGCCCCGATTCTCTCGAGGAAATGGTTTGGGGTCTTTTTGGCTGAGTCAGCACGGCTTTGACAAAGGGATACGTGTCTGCCAAATCTGTTAGAGTTCTTTGTTAGAAGCCCATGGTGTTAAGGATAAGGTCCTAGCATGGATAGAGGATTGGCAGACTGGCAGAAGGAAGAGAGTGGGAAAAGGGGTCTTTTTCAGGATGGCAGCTGGTGGTGACTAGTGGTGTGCCTCAGTGGTCTGTGGGACCACATCTTTTCACAATATACATTAATGATCTGGAGGAAGGAACTGAAGGCACTGTTGCTAAGGTAGTATTGAGGAAGCGAGGGGCTGCAGAAGGATTTGGACAGGCTACGAGAGTGGGCAATGAAGTGGCAAATGAAATACAATGTGGAAAAGTGTGAGGTTATGCACTTTGGAAGGAGAAATTCAATTCAGGCATAGACTATTTTCCAAATAGGGAAATGTTTAGGAAATCAGAAGCACAAAGGAACTTGGGGAGTCCTTGTTCACTCTTAAGGTTAATGTGCAGGTTCAGTCGGCAGTTAGAAGGGCAAATGCAATTTTAGCATTCATGTCAAGAGGGCCAGAATACAAGACCAGGGAGGTACTTTTGAGGCTGTATAAGGCTCTGTTCAGATGCCATTTGGAGTGTGGTGAGTGTGGGTCCCTGGCACTGTGAGACAGCAGTGTTAACCCGGGTACCTGGCACTGTGAGACAACAGTGTTAACCCGGGTCCCTGGCTCTGTGAGACAGCAGTGTTAACCCGGGTCCCTGGCTCTGTGAGACAGCACTGTTAACCCAGGTCCCTGGCACTGTGAGACAGCAGTGTTAACCCGTATCCCTGGCACTGATGCAGCAGTGTTAACCTGGGTCCCTGGCTCTGTGAGACAGCAGTGTTAACCCAGGTCCCTGGTACTATGAGACAGCAGTGTTAACCCGGGTCCCTGGCACTGTGAGACAGCAGTGTTAACCCAGGTCCCTGGCACTATGAGACAGCAGTGTTAACCCGTATCCCTGGCACTTATGCAGCAGCGTTAACCCAGGTCCCTTGCGTTGTGAGACAGCGGTGCTAACCCGGATCCCTGGCACTGAGACAGCAGTGTTAACCCAAGTTCCTGGCACTGTGAGACACAATGTTAACCCGGGTCCCTGGCACTGTGAGGCAGCAGTGTTAACCCGGGTCCCTGGCACTGTGAGGCAGCAGTGTTAACCAGTATCCCTGGCACTGTGAGACAGCAGTGTTAACCCGGATCCCTGGCACTGTGAGGCAGCAGTGTTAACCCTGGTCCCTGGCACTGTGAGACAGCAGTGTTAACCCGTATCCCTGGCACTGATACAGCAGTGCAAACCCGGGTCCCTTGCATTGTGAGACAGCAGTGCGAACCCGGATCCCTGGCACTGTGAGACAGCAGTGTTAACCCGGATCCCTGGCACTGTGAGACAGCAGTGTTAACCCGGGTCCCTGGCGCTGTGAGACAGCAGTGCTAACCCAGATCACTGACACTGTAAGACAGCAGTTAAGAAGGCAAATGCAATGTTCGCATTCATGTCAAGAGGGCTAGAATACAAGACCAGGGAGGTACTTTTGAGGCTGTATAAGGCTCTGTTCAGATCCCATTTGGAGTGTTGTGAGTGTGGGTCCCTGGCAATGTGAGGCAGCAGTGTTAACCCGGGTACCTGGCACTGTGAGACAGCAGTGTTAACCCGGGTCCCTGGCACTGAGACAGCAGTGTTAACCCGGGTCCCTGGCACTGAGACAGCAGTGTTAACCTGGGTCCCTGGCACTATGAGACAGCAGTGTTAACCCGTATCCCTGGCACTTATGCAGCAGCGTTAACCCAGGTCCCTTGCGTTGTGAGACAGCGGTGTTAACCCGGGTCCCTGGAACTGAGACAGCAGTGTTAACCCGGGTCCCTGGCACTGTGAGACAGCAGTGTTAACCCGGGTCCCTGGCTCTGTGAGACAGCAGTGTTAACCCGGGTCCCTGGCTCTGTGAGACAGCAGTGTTAGCCCAGGTCCCTGGCACTATAAGACAGCAGTGTTAACCCGTATCCCTGGCACTGATGCAGCAGTGTTAACCTGGGTCCCTGGCACTGAGACAGTAGTGTTAACCTGGGTCCCTGGCACTGTGAGACAGCAGTGTTAACCCGGGTCCCTGGCACTGAGACAGTAGTGTTAACCTGGGTCCCTGGCACTATAAGACAGCAGTGTTAACCCGTATCCCTGGCACTGATGCAGCAGTGTTAACCTGGGTGCCTGGCACTGTGAGGCAGCAGTGCTAACCCAGGTCCCTTGCGTGTGAGACAGCAGTGTTAACCCGGGTCCCTGGCACTGAGACAGCAGTGTTAACCCGGGTCCCTGGCACTGTGTGACAGCAGTGTTTACCCGGGTCCCTGGCACTGTGAGACAGCAGTGTTAACCCGGGTCCCTGGCTCTGTGAGACAGCAGTGTTAACCCAGGTCCCTGTCACTGTGAGACAGCAGTGTTAACCCGTATCCCTGGCACTGTGAGACAGCAGTGTTAACCCGGATCCCTGGCACTGTGAGGCAGCAGTGTTAACCCTGGTCCCTGGCACTGTGAGACAGCAGTGTTAACCCGTATCCCTGGCACTGATACAGCAGTGCAAACCCGGGTCCCTTGCATTGTGAGACAGCAGTGCGAACCCGGATCCCTGGCACTGTGAGACAGCAGTGTTAACCCGGATCCCTGGCACTGTGAGACAGCAGTGTTAACCCGGGTCCCTGGCACTGTGAGACAGCAGTGCTAACCCAGATCACTGACACTGTAAGACAGCAGTTAAGAAGGCAAATGCAATGTTCGCATTCATGTCAAGAGGGCTAGAATACAAGACCAGGGAGGTACTTTTGAGGCTGTATAAGGCTCTGTTCAGATCCCATTTGGAGTGTTGTGAGTGTGGGTCCCTGGCAATGTGAGGCAGCAGTGTTAACCTGGGTCCCTGGCACTGAGACAGCAGTGTTAACCCGGGTCCCTGGCACTGAGACAGCAGTGTTAACCCGGGTCCCTGGAACTGAGACAGCAGTGTTAACCCGGGTCCCTGGCACTGTGAGACAGCAGTGTTAACCCGGGTCCCTGGCTCTGTGAGACAGCAGTGTTAACCCGGGTCCCTGGCTCTGTGAGACAGCAGTGTTAGCCCAGGTCCCTGGCACTGAGACAGCAGTGTTAACCCGTATCCCTGGCACTGATGCAGCAGTGTTAACCTGGGTCCCTGGCACTGAGACAGTAGTGTTAACCTGGGTCCCTGGCACTGTGAGACAGCAGTGTTAACCCGGGTCCCTGGCACTGAGACAGTAGTGTTAACCTGGGTCCCTGGCACTATAAGACAGCAGTGTTAACCCGTATCCCTGGCACTGATGCAGCAGTGTTAACCTGGGTGCCTGGCACTGTGAGGCAGCAGTGCTAACCCAGGTCCCTTGCGTGTGAGACAGCAGTGCTAACCCGGATCCCTGGCACTGTGAGACAGCAGTGTTAACCCGGGTCCCTGGCACTGAGACAGCAGTGTTAACCCGGGTCCCTGGCACTGTGTGACAGCAGTGTTTACCCGGGTCCCTGGCACTGTGAGACAGCAGGGTTAACCCGGGTCCCTGGCACTGTGAGACAGCAGGGTTAACCCGGGTCCTTGGCTCTGAGACAGCAGTGTTAACCCGGGTCCCTGGAACTGAGACAGCAGTGTTAACCCGGGTCCCTGGCTCTGTGAGACAGCAGTGTTAACCCAGGTCCCTGTCACTGTGAGACAGCAGTGTTTACCCGGGTCCCTGGCACTGTGAGACAGCAGGGTTAACCCGGGTCCCTGGCACTGTGAGACAGCAGTGTTAACCCGTATCCCTGGCACTGATGCAGCAGTGTTAACCTGGGTCCCTGGCACTGTGAGACAGCAGTGTTAACCCGGGTCCCTGGCACTGAGACAGCAGTGTTAACCTGGGTCCTTGGCACTATGAGACAGCAGTGTTAACCCGTATCCCTGGCACTTATGCAGCAGCGTTAACCCAGGTCCCTTGTGTTGTGAGACAGCAGTGTTAACCCAAGTTCCTGGCGCTGTGAGACAGCAGTGTTAACCAGTATCCCTGGCACTGTGAGACAGCAGTGTTAACCCGGGTCCCTGGCACTGTGAGACAGCAATGTTAACCCTGGACCCTGGCACTGTGAGGCAGCAGTGTTAACCCGTATCCCTGGCACTGATGCAGCAGTGCTAACCCGGGTCCCTTGCGTTGTGAGACAGCAGTGCTAACCCGGATCCCTGGCACTGTGAGACAGCAGTGTTAACCCGGATCCCTGGCACTGATGCAGCAGTGTTAACCCGGATCCCTGGCACTGATGGAGCAGTGTTAACCCGGATCCCTGGCACTGTGAGACACCCGGTCTAACCCGGGTCCCTGGCACTGAGACAGCAGTGTAAACCCGGTTCCCTGGCACTGTGAGACACCAGTGTTAACCTAGGTCCCTGGCACTGTGAGACAGCAGAGTTAACCCGGGTCCCTGGCACTGTGAGACAGCAGTGTTAACCCGGGTCCCTGGCACTGTGAGACAGCAGTGTTTACCCGGGTCCCTGGCACTGTGAGACAGCAGTGTTAACCCGGGTCCCTGGCGCTGTGAGACAGCAGTGTTAACCCGGGTCCCTGGCTCTGTGAGACAGCAGTGCTAACCTAGATCACTGACACTGTAAGACAGCAGTTAAGAAGGCAAATGCAATGTTCGCATTCATGTCAAGAGGGCTAGAATACAAGACCAGGGAGATACTTTTGAGGCTGTATAAGGCTCTGGTCAGATCCCATTTGGTGTGTTGTGAGTGTGGGTCCCTGGCAATGTGAGGCAGCAGTGTTAACCTGGGTCCCTGGCACTGAGACAGCAGTGTTAACCTGGGTCCCTGGCACTGAGACAGCAGTGTTAACCCGGGTCCTTGGCTCTGAGACAGCAGTGTTAACCCGGGTCCCTGGAACTGAGACAGCAGTGTTAACCCGGGTCCCTAGCACTGTGAGACAGCAGTGTTAACCCGGGACCCTGGCACTGTGAGACATGAGTGTTAACCCGGGTACCTGGCACTGTGAGACAACAATGTTAACCCGGGTCCCTGGCTCTGTGAGACAGCAGTGTTAACCCGGGTCCCTGGCTCTGTGAGACAGCAGTGTTAACCCAGGTCCCTGGCACTGTGAGACAGCAGTGTTAACCCGTATCCCTGGCACTGATGCAGCAGTGTTAACCTGGGTCCCTGGCACTGTGAGACAGCAGTGTTAACCCAGGTCCCTGGCACTGTGAGACAGCAGTGTTAACCCGTATCCCTGGCACTGATGCAGCAGTGTTAACCCGGGTCCCTGGCACTGTGAGACAGCAGTGCTAACCCGGATCCCTGGCACTGTGAGACAGCAGTGTTAACCCGGGTCCCTGGCACTGTGAGACAGCAGTGTTAACCCAGGTCCCTGGCACTGTGAGACAGCAGCGTTAACCCGGGTACCTGGCACTGTGAGACAACAGTGTTAACCCGGGTCCCTGGCTCTGTGAGACAGCAGTGTTAACCCGGGTCCCGGGCTCTGTGAGACAGCAGTGTTAACCCAGGTCCCTGGCACTGTGAGACAGCAGTGTTAACCCGTATCCCTGGCACTGATGCAGAAGTGTTAACCTGGGTCCCTGGCACTGTGAGACAGCAATGTTAACCCGGGTCCCTGGCACTGAGGCAGCAGTGTTAACCTGGGTCCCTGGCACTGAGGCAGCAGTGTTAACCTGGGTCCCTGGCACTATAAGACAGCAATGTTAACCCGTATCCCTGGCACTGATGCAGCAGTGTTAACCCGGGTCCTTGGCTCTGAGACAGCAGTGCTAACCCGGATCCCTGGCACTGTGAGACAGCAGTGTTAACCCGGGTCCCTGGCACTGTGAGACAGCAGTGTTTACCCGGGTCCCTGGCACTGTGAGACAGCAGTGTTAACCCGGGTCCCTGGCACTGTGAGACAGCAGTGTTTACCCGGGTCCCTGGCACTGTGAGACAGCAGTGTTAACCTGGACCCTGGCACTGTGAGACAGCAGTGTTAACCCGGGTCCCTGGCACTGTGAGACAGCAGTGTTTACCCGGGTCCCTGGCAATGTGAGGCAGCAGTGTTAACCCGGGTCCTTGGCTCTGAGACAGCAGTGATAACCCGGGTCCCTGGCACTGTGAGACAGCAGTGTTAACCCGGGTCCCTAGCACTGTGAGACAGCAGTGTTAACCAGGTCCCTGGCTCTGTGAGACAGCAGTGTTAACCCGGGTCCCTGGCACTGTGAGACAGCAGCGTTAACCCGGGTACCTGGCACTGTGAGACAACAGTGTTAACCCGGGTCCCTGGTCCTGTGAGACAGCAGTGTTAACCCAGGTCCCTGGTACTGTGAGACAGCAGTGTTAACCCGTATCCCTGGCACTGATGCAGCAGTGTTAACCTGGGTCCCTGGCACTGAGGCAGCAGTGTTAACCTGGGTCCCTGGCACTATAAGACAGCAGTGTTAACCCGTATCCCTGGCACTGATGCAGCAGTGTTAACCTAGGTCCCTGGCACTGTGAGACAGCAGTGCTAACCCGGATCCCTGGCACTGTGAGACAGCAGTGTTAACCCGGGTCCCTGGCACTGTGAGACAGCAGTGTTTACCCGGGTCCCTGGCACTGTGAGACAGCAGTGTTAACCCGGGTCCTTGGCTCTGAGACAGCAGTGTTAACCCGGGTCCCTGGAACTGAGACAGCAATGTTAACCCGGGTCCATAGCACTGTGAGACAGAAGTGTTAATCAGGTCCCTGGCTCTGTGAGACAGCAGTGTTAACCCGGGTCCCTGGCACTGTGAGACAGCAGTGTTAACCCGTATCCCTGGCACTGATGCAGCAGTGTTAACCCGGGTCCTTGGCTCTGAGACAGCAGTGCTAACCCGGATCCCTGGCACTGTGAGACAGCAGTGTTAATCAGGTCCCTGGCTCTGTGAGACAGCAGTGTTAACCCGGGTCCCTGGCACTGTGAGACAGCAGTGTTTACCCGGGTCCCTGGCACTGTGAGACAGCAGTGTTAACCTGGGTCCCTGGCACTATAAGACAGCAGTGTTAACCCGTATCCCTGGCACTGATGCAGCAGTGTTAACCCAGGTCCCTTGCATTGTGAGACAGCAGTGTTGACCCGGATCCCTGGCACTGATGCAGCAGTGTTAACCCAGGTCCCTTGCGTTGTGAGACACCAGTGTTGACCCGGGTCCCTGGCACTGTGAGACAGCAGTGTTAACCCGGGTCCCTGGCACTGTGAGTCAGCAGTGTTAACCCGTATCCCTGGCACTGTGAGACAGCAGTGTTAACCCGGGTCCCTGGCGCTGTGAGACAGCAGTGTTAACCCGGGTCCCTGGCGCTGTGAGACAGCAGTTAAGATGGCAAATGCAATGTTCGCATTCATGTCAAGAGGGCTAGAATACAAGACCAGGGAGATACTTTTGAGGCTGTATAAGGCTCTGGTCAGATCCCATTTGGAGTGTTGTGAGTGTGGGTCCCTGGCAATGTGAGGCAGCAGTGTTAACCTGGGTCCCTGGCACTGAGACAGCAGTGTTAACCCGGGTCCCTGGCACTGAGACAGCAGTGTTAACCCGGGTCCTTGGCTCTGAGACAGCAGTGTTAGCCCGGGCCCCTGGAAATGAGACAGCAGTGTTAACCCGGGTCCCTGGCACTGTGAGACAGCAGTGTTAACCCGGGTTCCTGGCACTGTGAGACAACAGTGTTAACCCGGGTCCCTGGCTCTGTGAGACAGCAGTGTTAACCCGGGTCCCTGGCTCTGTGAGACAGCAGTGTTAACCCAGGTCCCTGGCACTGTGAGACAGCAGTGTTAACCCGTATCCCTGGCACTGATGCAGCAGTGTTAACCTAGGTCCCTGGCACTGTGAGACAGCAGTGCTAACCCGGATCCCTGGCACTGTGAGACAGCAGTGTTAACCCGGGTCCCTGGCACTGAGGCAGCAGTGTTAACCTGGGTCCCTGGCACTATAAGACAGCAGTGTTAACCCGTATCCCTGGCACTGATGCAGCAGTGTTAACCCGGGTCCTTGGCTCTGAGACAGCAGTGCTAACCCGGATCCCTGGCACTGTGAGACAGCAGTGTTAACCCGGGTCCCTGGCACTGTGAGACAGCAGTGTTTACCCGGGTCCCTGGCACTGTGAGACAGCAGTGTTAACCCGTATCCCTGGCACTGTGAGACAGCAGTGTTAACCCGGGTCCCTGGCACTGTGAGACAGCAGTGCTAACCAGTGTCCCTGGCACTGTGAGACAGCAGTGTTAACCCGGGTCCCTGGCACTGTGAGACAGCAGTGTTTACCCGGGTCCCTGGCACTGTGAGACAGCAGTGTTAACCTGGACCCTGGCACTGTGAGACAGCAGTGTTAACCCGGGTCCCTGGCACTGTGAGACAGCAGTGTTTACCCGGGTCCCTGGCAATGTGAGGCAGCAGTGTTAACCCGGGTCCTTGGCTCTGAGACAGCAGTGATAACCCGGGTCCCTGGCACTGTGAGACAGCAGTGTTAACCCGGGTCCCTAGCACTGTGAGACAGCAGTGTTAACCAGGTCCCTGGCTCTGTGAGACAGCAGTGTTAACCCGGGTCCCTGGCACTGTGAGACAGCAGCGTTAACCCGGGTACCTGGCACTGTGAGACAACAGTGTTAACCCGGGTCCCTGGCTCTGTGAGACAGCAGTGTTAACCCAGGTCCCTGGCACTGTGAGACAGCAGTGTTAACCCGTATCCCTGGCACTGATGCAGCAGTGTTAACCTGGGTCCCTGGCACTGTGAGACAGCAATGTTAACCCGGGTCCCTGGCACTGAGGCAGCAGTGTTAACCTGGGTCCCTGACACTATAAGACAGCAGTGTTAACCCGTATCCCTGGCACTGATGCAGCAGTGTTAACCCGGTTCTTGGCTCTGAGACAGCAGTGTTAACCCAGGTCCCTGGCACTGTGAGACAGCAGTGTTAACCCGTATCCCTGGCACTGATGCAGCAGTGTTAACCTAGGTCCCTGGCACTGTGAGACAGCAGTGCTAACCCGGATCCCTGGCACTGTGAGACAGCAGTGTTAACCCGGGTCCCTGGCACTGTGAGACAGCAGTGTTTACCCGGGTCCCTGGCTCTGTGAGACAGCAGTGTTAACCCGGGTCCTTGGCTCTGAGACAGCAGTGTTAACCCGGGTCCCTGGAACTGAGGCAGCAGTGTTACCCTGGGTCCCTGGCACTATAAGACAGCAGTGTTAACCCGTATCCCTGGCACTGATGCAGCAGTGTTAACCCAGGTCCCTTGCGTGAGAGACAGCAGTGCTAACCCGGATCCCTGGTACTGTGAGACAGCAGTGTTAACCCGGGTCCCTGGCACGGTGAGACAGCAGTGTTAACCCGGGTCCCTGGCACTGTGAGACAGCAGTGTTAACCCGGGTCCTTGGCTCTGAGACAGCAGTGTTAACCCGGGTCCCTGGAACTGAGACAGCAGTGTTAACCCGGGTCCCTAGCACAGTGAGACAGCAGTGTTAACCCGGGTCCCTGGCACTGTGAGACAGCAGTGTTTACCCGGGTCCCTGGCACTGTGGGACAGCAGTGTTAACCTGGGTCCCTGGCACTATAAGACAGCAGTGTTAACCCGTATCCCTGGCACTGATGCAGCAGTGTTAACCCGGGTCCCTGGCACTGTGAGACAGCAGTGTTAACCCGGGTCCCTAGCGCTGTGAGACAGCAGTGCTAACCCAGATCACAAACACTGTAAGACAGCAGTTAAGATGGCAAATGCAATGTTCGCATTCATGTCAAGAGGGCTAGAATACAAGACCAGGGAGGTACTTTTGAGGCTGTATAAGGCTCTGTTCAGATCCCATTTGGAGTGTTGTGAGTGTGGGTCCCTGGCAATGTGAGGCAGCAGTGTTAACCTGGGTCCCTGGCACTGAGACAGCAGTGTTAACCCGGGTCCCTGGCACTGTGAGACAGCAGTGTTAACCCGGGTCCCTGGCACTGTGGCAGCAGTGTTAACCCGGGTCCCTGGAAATGAGACAGCAATGTTAACCCGGGTCCCTGGCACTGTGAGACAACAGTGTTAACCCGGGTCCCTGGCTCTGTGAGACAGCAGTGTTAACCCAGGTCACTGGAACTGTGAGACAGCAGTGTTAACCCGGGTTTTGGCTCTGAGACAGCAGTGTTAACCCGGGTCCCTGGCACTGTGAGACAGCAGTATTAACCCGTATCCCTGGCACTGATGCAGCAGTGTTAACCTGGGTCCCTGGCACTGTGAGACAGCAGTATTAACCCGGGTCCCTGGCACTGAGGCAGCAGTGTTACCCTGGGTCCCTGGCACTATAAGACAGCAGTGTTAACCCGTATCCCTGGCACTGATGCAGCAGTGTTAACCTGGGTCCCTGGCACTGTGAGACAGCAGTGTTTACCCGGGTCCCTGGCACTGTGAGACAGCAGTGTTTACCCGGGTCCCTGGCGCTGTGAGACAGCAGTGTTAACCCGGGTCCCTGGCACTGTGAGGCAGCAGTGTTAACCCTGGTCCCTGGAACTGAGACAGCAGTGTTAACCCGGGTCCCTAGCACTGTGAGACAGCAGTGTTAATCAGGTCCCTGGCTCTGTGAGACAGCAGTGTTAACCCAGGTACCTGGCACTGTGAGACAACAGTGTTAACCCGGGTCCCTGGCTCTGTGAGACAGCAGTGTTAACCCGGGTCCCTGGCTCTGTGAGACAGCAGTGTTAACCCAGGTCCCTGGCACTGTGAGACAGCAGTGTTAACCCGGGTCCTTGGCTCTGAGACAGCAGTGTTAACGCGGGTCCCTGGAACTGAGACAGCAGTGTTAACCCGGGTCCCTAACATTGTGAGACACCAGTGCTAACCCGGGTCCCTGGCACTGTGAGACAGCAGTGCTAACCCGGATCCCTGGCACTGTGAGACAGCAGTGTTAACCCGGGTCCCTGGCACGGTGAGACAGCAGTGTTAACCCGGGTCCCTGGCACTGTGAGACAGCAGTGTTTACCCGGGTCCCTGGCACTGTGAGACAGCAGTGTTAACCCGGGTCCTTGGCTCTGAGACAGCAGTGTTAACCCGGGTCCCTGGAACTGAGACAGCAGTGTTAACCCGGGTCCCTAGCACTGTGAGACAGCAGTGTTAATCAGGTCCCTGGCTCTGTGAGACAGCAGTGTTAACCCGGGTCCCTGGCACTGTGAGACAGCAGTGTTAACCCAGGTACCTGGCACTGTGAGACAACAGTGTTAACCCGGGTCCCTGGCTCTGTGAGACAGCAGTGTTAACCCGGGTCCCTGGCTCTGTGAGACAGCAGTGTTAACCCAGGTCCCTGGCACTGATGCAGCAGTGTCAACCTGGGTCCCTGGCACTATAAGACACAGTGTTAACCCGTATCCCTGGCACTGATGCAGCAGTGTTAACCCAGGTCCCTTGCTGTGAGACAGCAGTGCTAACCCGGATCCCTGGCTCTGTGAGACAGCAGTGTTAACCCGGGTCCCTGGCTCTGTGAGACAGCAGTGTTAACCCAGGTCCCTGGCACTGATGCAGCAGTGTTAACCTGGGTCCCTGGCACTGTGAGACAGCAGCGTTAACCCGGGTCCCTGGCACTGAGGCAGCAGTGTTAACCTGGTCCCTGGCACTATAAGACACAGTGTTAACCCGTATCCCTGGCACTGATGCAGCAGTGTTAACCCAGGTCCCTTGCTGTGAGACAGCAGTGCTAACCCGGATCCCTGGCACTGTGAGACAGCAGTGTTAACCCGGGTCCCTGGCACTGTGAGACAACAGTGTTAACCCGGGTCCCTGGCACTGTGAGACAGCAGTGTTTACCCGGGACCCTGGCACTGTGAGACAGCAGTGTTAACCCGGATCTCTGGCACTGTGAGACACCAGTGTTAACCCGTGTCCCTGGCACTGTGAGACAACAGTGTTAACCCGGGTCCCTGGCTCTGTGAGACAGCAATGCTAACTCGGGACCCTGGCACTGTGAGACAGCAGTGTTAGCCCGGGTCCCTGGCGCTGTGAGACAGCAGTGTTAACCCAGGTCTCTGACGCTGTGAGATAGCAGTGTTAATCCGGATCTCTGGCACTGTGAGGCAACAGTGTTAACCCGGGTTCCTCACACTGTGAGACAGCAGTGTTGACCAGGGTCCCTGGCACTGTGAGACAGCAGTGTTAACCCGGGTCCCATGCACTGTGAGACAGCAGTGCTAACCCAGGTCCCTAGCGCTGTGAGACAGCAGTGTTAACCCAGGTCCCTGGTGCTGTGAGACAGCAGTGTTAACCCGGGTCCCTGGCACTGTGAGACAGCAGTGTTAACCCAGGACCCTGGCACTGTGAGACAGCAGTGCTTACTCGGGTCCCTGGCACTGTGATACAGCAGTGTTAACCCGGGCCCCTGGCACTGTGAGACAGCAGTGTTAACCCGGGCCCCTGGCACCGAGACAGCAGTGTTAACCCGGGTCCCTGGCACTGTGAGAATGCAGTGTTAACCCGGGTCCCTTGCACTGTGAGACAGCAGTGCTAAACCGGGTCCCTGGCACTGTGAGACAGCAGTGTTTACCCGGGTCCCTGGCGCTGTGAGACAGCAGTGTTAACCCGGGTCCTTGGCGCTGTGAGACAGCAGTGTTTACCCGGGTCCCTGGCGCTGTGAGACAGCAGTGTTAACCCGGGTCCTTGGCGCTGTGAGACAGCAGTGCTAACCCGGGTCCCTGGCACTGTGAGACAGCAGTGTTAACCCGGGTCCCTGGCACTGTGAGACAGCAGTGTTTACCCGGGTCCCTGGCAATGTGAGGCAGCAGTGTTAACCCGGGTCCTTGGCTCTGAGACAGCAGTGATAACCCGGGTCCCTGGCACTGTGAGACAGCAGTGTTAACCCGGGTCCCTAGCACTGTGAGACAGCAGTGTTAACCAGGTCCCTGGCTCTGTGAGACAGCAGTGTTAACCCGGGTCCCTGGCACTGTGAGACAGCAGCGTTAACCCGGGTACCTGGCACTGTGAGACAACAGTGTTAACCCGGGTCCCTGGCTCTGTGAGACAGCAGTGTTAACCCAGGTCCCTGGCACTGTGAGACAGCAGTGTTAACCCGTATCCCTGGCACTGATGCAGCAGTGTTAACCTGGGTCCCTGGCACTGTGAGACAGCAATGTTAACCCGGGTCCCTGGCACTGAGGCAGCAGTGTTAACCTGGGTCCCTGACACTATAAGACAGCAGTGTTAACCCGTATCCCTGGCACTGATGCAGCAGTGTTAACCCGGTTCTTGGCTCTGAGACAGCAGTGTTAACCCAGGTCCCTGGCACTGTGAGACAGCAGTGTTAACCCGTATCCCTGGCACTGATGCAGCAGTGTTAACCTAGGTCCCTGGCACTGTGAGACAGCAGTGCTAACCCGGATCCCTGGCACTGTGAGACAGCAGTGTTAACCCGGGTCCCTGGCACTGTGAGACAGCAGTGTTTACCCGGGTCCCTGGCTCTGTGAGACAGCAGTGTTAACCCGGGTCCTTGGCTCTGAGACAGCAGTGTTAACCCGGGTCCCTGGAACTGAGGCAGCAGTGTTACCCTGGGTCCCTGGCACTATAAGACAGCAGTGTTAACCCGTATCCCTGGCACTGATGCAGCAGTGTTAACCCAGGTCCCTTGCGTGAGAGACAGCAGTGCTAACCCGGATCCCTGGTACTGTGAGACAGCAGTGTTAACCCGGGTCCCTGGCACGGTGAGACAGCAGTGTTAACCCGGGTCCCTGGCACTGTGAGACAGCAGTGTTAACCCGGGTCCTTGGCTCTGAGACAGCAGTGTTAACCCGGGTCCCTGGAACTGAGACAGCAGTGTTAACCCGGGTCCCTAGCACAGTGAGACAGCAGTGTTAACCCGGGTCCCTGGCACTGTGAGACAGCAGTGTTTACCCGGGTCCCTGGCACTGTGGGACAGCAGTGTTAACCTGGGTCCCTGGCACTATAAGACAGCAGTGTTAACCCGTATCCCTGGCACTGATGCAGCAGTGTTAACCCGGGTCCCTGGCACTGTGAGACAGCAGTGTTAACCCGGGTCCCTAGCGCTGTGAGACAGCAGTGCTAACCCAGATCACAAACACTGTAAGACAGCAGTTAAGATGGCAAATGCAATGTTCGCATTCATGTCAAGAGGGCTAGAATACAAGACCAGGGAGGTACTTTTGAGGCTGTATAAGGCTCTGTTCAGATCCCATTTGGAGTGTTGTGAGTGTGGGTCCCTGGCAATGTGAGGCAGCAGTGTTAACCTGGGTCCCTGGCACTGAGACAGCAGTGTTAACCCGGGTCCCTGGCACTGTGGCAGCAGTGTTAACCCGGGTCCCTGGAAATGAGACAGCAATGTTAACCCGGGTCCCTGGCACTGTGAGACAACAGTGTTAACCCGGGTCCCTGGCTCTGTGAGACAGCAGTGTTAACCCAGGTCACTGGAACTGTGAGACAGCAGTGTTAACCCGGGTTTTGGCTCTGAGACAGCAGTGTTAACCCGGGTCCCTGGCACTGTGAGACAGCAGTATTAACCCGTATCCCTGGCACTGATGCAGCAGTGTTAACCTGGGTCCCTGGCACTGTGAGACAGCAGTATTAACCCGGGTCCCTGGCACTGAGGCAGCAGTGTTACCCTGGGTCCCTGGCACTATAAGACAGCAGTGTTAACCCGTATCCCTGGCACTGATGCAGCAGTGTTAACCTGGGTCCCTGGCACTGTGAGACAGCAGTGTTTACCCGGGTCCCTGGCACTGTGAGACAGCAGTGTTTACCCGGGTCCCTGGCGCTGTGAGACAGCAGTGTTAACCCGGGTCCCTGGCACTGTGAGGCAGCAGTGTTAACCCTGGTCCCTGGAACTGAGACAGCAGTGTTAACCCGGGTCCCTAGCACTGTGAGACAGCAGTGTTAATCAGGTCCCTGGCTCTGTGAGACAGCAGTGTTAACCCAGGTACCTGGCACTGTGAGACAACAGTGTTAACCCGGGTCCCTGGCTCTGTGAGACAGCAGTGTTAACCCGGGTCCCTGGCTCTGTGAGACAGCAGTGTTAACCCAGGTCCCTGGCACTGTGAGACAGCAGTGTTAACCCGGGTCCTTGGCTCTGAGACAGCAGTGTTAACGCGGGTCCCTGGAACTGAGACAGCAGTGTTAACCCGGGTCCCTAACATTGTGAGACACCAGTGCTAACCCGGGTCCCTGGCACTGTGAGACAGCAGTGCTAACCCGGATCCCTGGCACTGTGAGACAGCAGTGTTAACCCGGGTCCCTGGCACGGTGAGACAGCAGTGTTAACCCGGGTCCCTGGCACTGTGAGACAGCAGTGTTTACCCGGGTCCCTGGCACTGTGAGACAGCAGTGTTAACCCGGGTCCTTGGCTCTGAGACAGCAGTGTTAACCCGGGTCCCTGGAACTGAGACAGCAGTGTTAACCCGGGTCCCTAGCACTGTGAGACAGCAGTGTTAATCAGGTCCCTGGCTCTGTGAGACAGCAGTGTTAACCCGGGTCCCTGGCACTGTGAGACAGCAGTGTTAACCCAGGTACCTGGCACTGTGAGACAACAGTGTTAACCCGGGTCCCTGGCTCTGTGAGACAGCAGTGTTAACCCGGGTCCCTGGCTCTGTGAGACAGCAGTGTTAACCCAGGTCCCTGGCACTGATGCAGCAGTGTCAACCTGGGTCCCTGGCACTATAAGACACAGTGTTAACCCGTATCCCTGGCACTGATGCAGCAGTGTTAACCCAGGTCCCTTGCTGTGAGACAGCAGTGCTAACCCGGATCCCTGGCTCTGTGAGACAGCAGTGTTAACCCGGGTCCCTGGCTCTGTGAGACAGCAGTGTTAACCCAGGTCCCTGGCACTGATGCAGCAGTGTTAACCTGGGTCCCTGGCACTGTGAGACAGCAGCGTTAACCCGGGTCCCTGGCACTGAGGCAGCAGTGTTAACCTGGTCCCTGGCACTATAAGACACAGTGTTAACCCGTATCCCTGGCACTGATGCAGCAGTGTTAACCCAGGTCCCTTGCTGTGAGACAGCAGTGCTAACCCGGATCCCTGGCACTGTGAGACAGCAGTGTTAACCCGGGTCCCTGGCACTGTGAGACAACAGTGTTAACCCGGGTCCCTGGCACTGTGAGACAGCAGTGTTTACCCGGGACCCTGGCACTGTGAGACAGCAGTGTTAACCCGGATCTCTGGCACTGTGAGACACCAGTGTTAACCCGTGTCCCTGGCACTGTGAGACAACAGTGTTAACCCGGGTCCCTGGCTCTGTGAGACAGCAATGCTAACTCGGGACCCTGGCACTGTGAGACAGCAGTGTTAGCCCGGGTCCCTGGCGCTGTGAGACAGCAGTGTTAACCCAGGTCTCTGACGCTGTGAGATAGCAGTGTTAATCCGGATCTCTGGCACTGTGAGGCAACAGTGTTAACCCGGGTTCCTCACACTGTGAGACAGCAGTGTTGACCAGGGTCCCTGGCACTGTGATACAGCAGTGTTAACCCGGGTCCCATGCACTGTGAGACAGCAGTGCTAACCCAGGTCCCTAGCGCTGTGAGACAGCAGTGTTAACCCAGGTCCCTGGTGCTGTGAGACAGCAGTGTTAACCCGGGTCCCTGGCACTGTGAGACAGCAGTGTTAACCCAGGACCCTGGCACTGTGAGACAGCAGTGCTTACTCGGGTCCCTGGCACTGTGATACAGCAGTGTTAACCCGGGCCCCTGGCACTGTGAGACAGCAGTGTTAACCCGGGCCCCTGGCACCGAGACAGCAGTGTTAACCCGGGTCCCTGGCACTGTGAGAATGCAGTGTTAACCCGGGTCCCTTGCACTGTGAGACAGCAGTGCTAAACCGGGTCCCTGGCACTGTGAGACAGCAGTGTTTACCCGGGTCCCTGGCGCTGTGAGACAGCAGTGTTAACCCGGGTCCTTGGCGCTGTGAGACAGCAGTGTTTACCCGGGTCCCTGGCGCTGTGAGACAGCAGTGTTAACCCGGGTCCTTGGCGCTGTGAGACAGCAGTGCTAACCCGGGTCCCTGGCACTGTGAGACAGCAGTGTTAACCTGGGTCCCTGGCGCTGTGAGACAGCAGTATTAACCCGGATCCCTGGCGCTGTGAAGCAGCAGTGTCGTCGCTCTGCATCCCCAATTTTATTCCTCCATCAATGATCTTGGGCCCCAAGCTCTGGAATTTATTCCCGGCATCTCTGCTTCCTTGAAAGTTGCCTTTTTTTAAGACATCTTTTTAGCCAAGCTTCTGGTTACCTGATCTAATAGTTATTTATGTGGTCTGATATTATACTTTGTTTTGTAATGCTCCTGTGAAAGTCTTGGGATGTTGCATTATGTTAAAATTGTTATATACAAGTTGTTTTGAACAGAACATGGCAGTGGTTTTAGTTCAAGTTGTCATTCACATTGGAATTGTGGCACTGGTGTGAAATAGTTTCATTGCACTCGTGGTGTAGTTATAGAACAGCAGAGAACAGGCCCTTCGGCCCTCGATGTTGTGCCGAGTTTTCATGTAACAAATCCAGAGTCTAAACCAGATCTTACAGGACAGAGTGAAGTGGAGGAAAACACTCGATGAATGAGTCAATCTTGCATCAATTTGGAGTTAGCTTGGACTTTTGTACCAATATTGAACTTGGGAATGTGCATCATGCACAGTGTGGTATGGTTTTGTACTGATGCTGAACTTGTGGGCTGTAGCCTGTGTCCAGACATTGCTTAGTTTATATCACGTGAATGACTCCATGGTGTGTATGTCAAAGTTGCTTTGTTGCCAGTCGTTAACCGTTAATTAAAGGACGGAAAATTGCAGCTGCAGCAGCTTTCAATTGTGAGTACGACTGGAAACAACAGATATCAAGGTTGATTCTTGCAGTTAGCCTGTTGCAGGAGTTTGATTGATTTCACAGTTTAAGAATGTTGTTAAGTGTTGTATTATCTATGGGAACCTAATTTCTTTTGAGATTTCCAGGGTAATGCATTTCCATTTCTGCACCTTTAACAGGAAACATGAAAAACTAAGAAACTTAATCCATTCTGTTTTAGATGCACTATTTTGACGCACTCTTTTTTTTTGTTTTCCAGACAAGGAGACATAAAGAAAAAGAAGAAGAAAAAGAAAGGTTTTGCATTTATGTATCTTGTTTTTATCTTGTCTCAGAAATCAACTTGAAAAAGCAACTGTTTGCTTTGTGACAATCTTTGTTATAACTCTCAATAAGGCCTTGTTACCTCTAGACTCGACCACTCCTAGCTGGTCTCCCACATTCTGAGCTCCATAATTTGATAGCATCCAAAATTCAGTCACCCCTGTCTTAATTTGCAGCAAGTCCCGTTCCCGTATCACTCCTGTGCTTGCTGACTTACCAGTCAACTAATGTCGTCTTTAAAATTCTCAACGTTAACTTTAAATCCTTCCATTGCCTCGCCCTTCTCATCTCTTTCATTTCCTACAGCCCCACAATCCTACAAGATATCTGCTTGCCTCTAATTAGCCTCTTGTGTATTCCCAATTCTAATTGTTCCACCATTAGTGGCTGGACTCCCAGTCTCTGAGGCTGAAGCTTTGAAATTCCCTCTCTACTCCGCTCTTCCTCACTCTCTTTAAGGCAATCCTCAAAACTCTTTGTCGAAGCTTTTCTAGCTTAATATTTCTTTGTGGGCTGGCATCATACTTTGTTTTATAATGTTCCTGTACAGCACCTTGGGACATTTCACATGTTATAGGAACTGTATCACAGCATTTGGAAAGCAGGGTGTAAGCAGATAAAATCTGATTTACAAAAGGAAAATCATGCTTGACAAATCTACTAGAATTCTTTGAAGATGTGATAAGTAGAGTTCACCAGGGAGAACCGGTGAATGTGGTTTATTTAAAATTTCAGAAGGCTTTTGACAAGGTCCCACATAGATTAATATGTAAAGTTACAGCGCATGGGATTGCGAAATAGATATGTGGAGATGCCAGCGTTGGACTGGGTGGGCACAGTAAGCAGTCTTACAACATCAAGTTAAAGTCCAACTGGTTTATTTCAAATCACTAGCTTTCAGAGCACTGCTCCTTCCTCAGGTGATTCACCTTCATTCACCTGAGGAAGGAGCAGTGCTCTGAAAGCTAGTTATGCAAAACAAACCTGTTGGACTTTAATCTGGGATTGAAATGGATAGAAAACTGGTTAACAGACAGGAAGTAAAAAGTTGGAATAAATGGGTCTTTTTCTGATTGGCAGGCAGTGACCAGTGGGGTACCGCAGGGATCTGTGCTGGGACCCCAACTGTTCACATTATATATCAATGATTTGGACGTAAGAACTAAATGTATTATCTCCAAATTTGCAGATGATACAAAGTTGGGTGGGAGGGTGAGCTGTGAGGAGGATGCAGAAATACTTCAGGATTTGGACAGGCTGAGTGAGTAGGCACATGCATGGCAGGTGCAGTATCATGAAAATGAAAATAAAAATGGCTTATTGTCACAAGTAGGCTTCAAATGAAGTTACTGCGAAAAGCCCCTAGTCGCCACATTCCGGTGCCTGTTCGGGGAGGCTCTTACGGGAATTGAACCGTGCTGCTGGTCTGCTTTCAAAACCAGCGATTTAGCCCTGTGCTAAACCAGCCCCTGGATAATGTGGAAAATGTGAGGTTATCAGCTTCAGTCGCAAAAATATGAAGGCAGGTTATTATCTGAATGGGTGTAAATTGAGAGAGGTAGATCCTCAGTGAGACCTTGGTGTCCTCGTGGATCAGTCGCCGAAAGTAAGCGCGCAGGTGCAGCGGGCAGTAAAGAAGGCAAATGGTATGTTGGGTTTCATAGTGAGAGGATTTGAGTATAAGAATAGGAATGTTTTACTGCAATTGTATAGGGCATTGGTGAGGCCACACCTGGTGTGTAGTGTGCAGTTTGGGTGTCCTTCTGAGGGAGGATGTTCTTGCTATGGAGGGAGTGCAGCGAAAGTTTACCAGGCTGATTCCTCGGATGCCTACTCCGCCATTCGGCCCCTCCAGCCTGCTCCGCCATTCAGCCCCTCCAGCCTACTCCGCCATTCGGCCCCTCCAGCCTGCACCGTCCTTTATGGCGGACCTGATAATAACCTCAACACATTCCTGCCTACCATCGATAACCTTTCTTCCCTTTGCTTATCAAGAATTGATCTATTTCCGTCTTAAATATATTCAAAGACTCTGTTTCCACCGCTTTTTGAGGAGGAAATTTCCAAATGCTCATGACCCGCAGAGACCAAAATTCTCATCATCTCTGTCTGAAATGGGCGACCCCTAAAGATTCCACTTGGAGCTGAGCCAATATCCATCAGGTGTCATTGGCTTGTTTATCTTTATTGCGTAGGTAAACTGCCCAAAAATTATGATGCTAAAGTGCCTCCAGATCCAGAGCGATGGCTTCCCATGCGGGAACGTTCATACTATCGTGGGAGAAAGAAGGGGAAGAAGAAGGAACCAATAGGAAAAGGAACTCAAGGAACAACACTATCTGGAGCAGCGGAACTGTGAGTGTTATTCACTGAGATCTTTACTCACAATGTGCCAATAGTAACGAATGTTGTACAATGTTTGGCACTGTTCAGAGTATCAGATATAGGGCAAAATTGCCTCCTGATGTGCTTTACAATTTCAGGTTTCTAAGGGTATGTAATTATGGCCGGTTTCAATGATTCTTTGTTGTTTGGGCAGCACAACCTGTGGGGTATCCAGAACCCGCAACCTGTGGGGTATCCAGAACCCACAACCTGTGGGGTATCCAGAACCCACAACCTGTGGGGTATCCAGAACCCACAACCTGTGGGGTATCCAGAACCCACAACCTGTGGGGTATCCAGAACCCACAACCTGTGGGGTATCCAGGTTTTTGTCCGGACTCAGGCCCAGAAACTTTAGACTCGTATCTCCACTAATATGCAAATATCGCACGTTGCTTCTCTTACCATCCCAGCCCAGCCCACAATAGTAGCTACTATACTGAACAGAAACCCCAATATTTTATTAAAATTTTTAAAAAGTAAATTAGTGCCCAATTCTTTTTTCCAATTAAGGGGGAATTTAGCGTGGCCAATCCACCTGCCTGCACATCTTTGGGTTGTGGGGGTGAGACCCAGGCCGACATGTGGAGAATGTGCAAACTCCACACGGACAGTGACCCAGAGCCGGCATCAAACCCGTGTCCTCAGTGCCGTGAGGCAGCAGTGCTAACCACTGTGCCATCGTGCTGCCCTATTTTATTTAAATTTTGTTAGACTATGAGGAAAGGACACCTCACTCCAGGAGTGATTGCACAAATAAATAGGGAGCTGGTAAATTAAAACAAACTTTATTACCAACACAGTATTAATACCTTTGACAGCACACCAGAAAATAGCTTACAATTACCCCTTAAACAATACTACTCAATGCAGTTAATACAATGCCCTTAAATTGCTATTGCTATTCCCATTTGAACAACATGGGAAAAAAATTCTGCTCTCAATCCACTGTTAACTACCAATGGCAGATAGGAATACTTGCTTTGCAGGTATGTTCCTTGAGAAAGCGAGATCCTCTTTGACACTGCTTTAAATACAAGATCTGACTCCTGTCAGACCCATGCAGAAACCTTGGCTGTATATCTTCAGAAGATCTTTCTCAGCTTGTTTCAGCTCCTCCTTGTTCTCAGACAAGTCAGCACTGCTTTAAAGACCGTTAATCTCTTTTGACTGAACTGCAATGAGATCAAACTTTAACCTCTGGACACAGCTTCATTCAGATCAGAACTGAACTGAGCTGCCTTCTGATAACTTGGCTCCACCCAATAATGGCATCATCTTACAAAGCTAAAATCTGGTTAACTCCACAGGAAAGTTCCTTAATCAAAACAAAATTCCATTAGCCCAAGTTCTTTACGATGCTTTAATTGCACCCAAACTTTCAAACTAGGATTTATTTAAAAAACATGCCTGCAGCAGTCACACACACAAGGGGTGGGATTTCACGACAGCGCGAAATGGGCGGGGCACTACATATTCTGGCCCCCACAGGGGGCCAGCACAGCGATGGAGTGGTTCACGCCGCTCCAGCCTTTGGCGCCGTGCCAATCTGCGCAGCGAGGGGGACTTACTCAGCGCGCCAGCCCTGACGCAACATGGCGCGGGGGTTCAGGGGCTGGTCGCGTAACAAAATAGGGCTGGGGCTGGAGAGGCCGCCCGCTGATCGGTGGACCCCGATCGCGGGACAGACTTCATCGGAGCCCCCCCCGGTGAAGGAGCAGAAGCTCGATCCAAGCTTCCTGGTTCAGAAGATTCAAACAAACCAAACCAGCAATTAAGAAACATGAGTAAAAATGGAATTGAATTGCCTGGGATTGGGGATGTTGGGGACGTCCAGAACTCGGGGTCACAGCCTAAGAATAAGGAGTCAGCCATTCAGGACTGAGATGAGGACGACCTTCTTCTCTCAGAGAGTTGTGAACTTGTGGAATTCTCTACCACAGAAAGTTGTTGGGGCCAGGTCATTGGATATATTCAAGAGGAAGCTGGACGTGACCCTTGAGGCTAAAGGGATTGAGGGGTATGGAGAGAAAGTGGGATTGGGATACTAAATTTGCATGATCAGCCGTGATCATATTGAATGGTGGTCTAGGCTAAAAGGCCTACTCCTGCACCTATTTCTATGTTTCTATGATTAAGGTGGGCCACATGTGACCTACAACTTAGCTAACAACTCGGTTTTATCAAGTTTTGCAAAATTTGGAAGAGCTGTCCCCACTAGTAAAGCAGCAGCCTGATATATTCATACTCAACATAAGAACATAAGAACTAGGAGCAGGAGTAGGCCATCTGGCCCCTCGAGCCTGCTCCGCCATTCAATTAGATCATGGCTGATCTTTTGTGGACTCAGCTCCACTTTCCGGCCCGAACACCATAACCCTTAATCCCTTTATTCTTCAAAAAACTATCTATCTTTACCTTAAAAACATGTAATGAAGGAGCCTCAACTGCTTCACTGGGCAAGGAATTCCATAGATTCACAACCCTTTGGGTGAAGAAGTTCCTCCTAAACTCAGTCCTAAATCTACTTCCCCTTATTTTGAGGCTATGTCCCCTAGTTCTGCTGTCACCCGCCAGTGGAAACAACCTGCCCGCATCTATCCTATCTATTCCCTTCATAATTTTAAATGTTTCTATAAGATCCCCCCCCATCCTTCTAAATTCCAACGAGTACAGTCCCAGTCTACTCAACCTCTCCTCATAATCCAATCCCTTCAGCTCTGGGATTAACCTAGTGAATCTCCTCTGCACACCCTCCAGCGCCAGTACGTCCTTTCTCAAGTAAGGAGACCAAAACTGAACACAATACTCCAGGTATTGTGGCCGCACTAACACCTTATACAATTGCAACATAACCTCCCTAGTCTTAAACTCCATCCCTCTAGCAATGAAGGACAAAATTCCATTTGCCTTCTTAATCACCTGTTGCACTTGTAAACCAACCTTCTGTGACTCATGCACTAGCACACCCAAGTCTCTCTAAACAGTGGCATGCTTTAATATTTTATTGTTTAAATAATAATCCCGTTTGCTGTTATTCCTACCAAAATGGATAACCTCACATTTGTCAACATTGTATTCCATCTGCCAGACCCTAGCCCATTCACTTAACCTATCCAAATCCCTCTGCAGACTTCCAGTATCCTCTGCACTTTTCGCTTTACCACTCATCTTAGTGTCATCTGCAAACTTGGACACATTGCCCTTGGTCCCCAACTCCAAATCATCTATGTAAATTGTGAACAATTGTGGGCCCAACACGGATCCCTGAGGGACACCACTAGCTACTGATTGCCAACCAGAGAAACACCCATTTATCCCAACTCTTTGCTTTCTATTAATTAACCAATCCTCTATCCATGCTACTACTTTACCCTTAATGCCATGCATCTTTATCTTATGCAGCAACCTTTTGTGTGGCACCTTGTCAAAGGCTTTCTGGAAATCCAGATATACCACATCCATCGGCTCCCCGTTATCTACTGCACTGGTAATGTCCTCAAAAAATTCCACTAAATTAGTTAGGCATGACCTGCCTTTTACGAACCCATGCTGCGTCTGCCCAATGGGACAATTTCTATCCAGTTGCCTCGCAATTTCTTCCTTGATGATAGATTCCAGCATCTTCCCTATTACCGAAGTTAAGCTCACTGGCCTATAATTTCCTGCTTTCTGCCTACCTCCTTTTTTAAACAGTGGCGTCACGTTTGCTCATTTCCAATCCACCGGGACCACCCCAGAGTCTAGTGAATTTCGGTAAATTATCACTAGTGCATCTGCAATTTCCCTAGCCATCTCTTTTAGCACTCTGGGATGCATTCCATCAGGGCCAGGAGACTTGTCTACCTTTAGCCCCATTAGCTTGCCCATCACTCCCTCCTTAGTGATAACAATCCTCTCAAGGTCCTCACCTGTCATAGCCTCATTTCTATCAGTCACTGGCATGTTATTTGTGTCTTCCACTGTGAAGACCGACCCAAAAAACCTGTTCAGTTCCTCAGCCATTTCCTCATTTCCCATTATTAAAACTCCCTTCTCATCCTCTAAAGGACCAATATTTACCTTAGCCACTCTTTTTTGTCTTATATATTTGTAAAAACTTTTACTGTCTGTTTTTATATTCTGAGTAAGTTTACTCTCATACTCTATCTTACTATATCAGACCATACAACCAATGTCCTAAAACTCTCTTCCAATGTGCCTCGGTATGTCCAATGGCAGGACAGACACAGCAGAGGTGACGGGATAATGGTTATAAAGTTGGGAAGGAGTAGTCCTGGGAGACCTCAATATTATCTGTGGATTATGACCTCTCATGACATCAAATAAAACATGGGCAAGGAAACCTCCTGATTGCTACTGACCATCAGCTAATTAATCCATGCTCCTCCATATTGAACACCACTTGAAAGTAACACTGCAATATATTTCGAATGGGGACTTCAATGTCCGTTACCAGAATGCTTTTGGAACACCCTTACTGACCAAGCTGGCTGAATCTTGAGGAACAGTTTTGCCAGACTGAACCTGCAGGTAGGTAGGAAGACAACCAACTCAAGCCAAATACCAGCTTGACCTCTCCCCTCGCCAACCTACCTGTCGCAGTCCAGGACAATATTGGGACAAGTGATCAGAGTACAATCCTTGTGGAGATGATGTCCTGGCCTCAAATGAGAATGCCCCCATCATGCAAATTGGAAGAATTCGGAACAGTTCGAGCAGCTCCAAAATGGTCCTCCGTGCGACACAGTGGGTGCACATCAGCCGCAGAATTATATTCAACCACAATCTTTAACTATGTAGCCTGACATTTACATAATTGGGGGGGTGGGGGGGGGGGGGGGGTGGGTGAGGACACGACATCATCTCCACAAGAATTGTACTGTGATCACTTGTACTAATATTGTCCAAGACAGATGTACCTGCGACAGGTAGGTTGGTGAAGGGTGAGGTCAAGCAAGTTTATTATGAACAACAGGTCAGGGGACTGACCCTGGTTCAACATGGAGTGTAGGAGTGAATGCCAACCTGCTGACCAACTGCAGCAAAGCACTACCTTCATCCAAAAGTGGAAGCAGCAGGCTAGAGCTTAGTGATCCTACAACCAACAGATTGGATCAAAACTCTGCAGTCCTGTCTCATCCAGTTGTGAATGGTGTGGACAACTAAACAACTGACAGAGGTGGCTTCAAAAAACCCATTTCTTTAAATTTAGAATACCCAATTATTTTTTTCCAATTAAGGGGCAATTTAGCATAGCCAATCCACCTACCCTGCACATCTTTGGGTTGTGGGGGTGAAACCCACGCAGACATGAGGAGAATGTGCAAACTCCACATGGACAGTGTCCCAGGGCCGGGATTCGAACCCGGGTCCTCAGCGCCACAGTCCCAGTGCTAACCACTGCGCCACATGCCACCCCTAAAAAAACATATCTCAATGAAGGTGGAGCTCAGCACGTCAGTGCAAAAGGGAAAGCTGAAACATTTGCACCACCTTCAGCTAGAAGTGCCATGTGGATAGTCTCAGGGCCTCCTTCTGAAGTTCCCACCAGTCTTCAGTCAATTCAATTCACTCCAATGATATCAAGAAACAGCTGAAAGCACTGGATGCCGCAAAGACTGTAGGGTCTTGTCAACATCCTGACAATAGTACACAAGAATTGTGTTTCAGACTAGCTGCACCCCTAGCCAAACTGTTCCAGTACAGCTATAGCATTGGCATATGCCCAACAATGTGGAAAATTGCCCAAAGTTCAGTACAAGCATCACAAGTATGACAATTTGTAATCTGCCTAATTTACAATCAGAGTATTTCTAGCTCGTGTTAATTCTCAAGAAAACCCACTGTTGGGATTTCTCAAGATTCTTGTAACTCTTAAACCAGTTTAATAAATTTCACACATGTTGTTTATAATGCCCCTATAAGTAAGTGATTGAATGTGTTTAGTTATTCTACTTTAAAGCCCATGTTAATGATTGCTCTGCTTTTTACTCCAGTGATGCCAGCAAGACTGTGAGTAGCCCTCCCACATCTCCACGACCTGGAACTGCAGCAGCAGCTTCATCTTCCAGCAACATTGTGCCTCCTCGGCAACAGAAACCTTCTGCTGCCTCAAAGAAAAAACAGCAGCAAAAAAAGAAAAAGAGTGGAAAAGGGGGGTGGTGAAACTCAGATTGTGGAATATGTGATGGTGACCACCATTGAATTGTGGGGTTCATATTTTGCATATGCCGAGAGACCATTAAATCTTAATCAGCGTATGATGTATTGGAAGCTTTAATAATAAAGGACTCTATGTGTAAGTCATTTGTGTTTGAATGTTTAATTTATACCAAATGCTGTCACTTATGCTGGTACTTAGGCAATTATTTTTTAGCTTAAGAATTCCCTGTTTGGTTCTCATATCAGTGTGCATCTTTAACCAAATTGCGATTGTTTAATGAAGCTTCAACCAGGTTGTTACCAGAATCATAAAATAAAGTTTACGTGCAAAACTTATGTTGTGCATATTTAGTCATGTCACTGCATTGTTACGTTGCTAGTCAAAACAGAGCAACCACAACAATTCAAATGTTATGGACAAAGAAATAGATAAGTTGCAAAAAAAGGTTTTGGATTGGGGGGAGAGTAGATTTTAACAAAATAAGGCAGGATCTGGCCAAGGTAGACTGGAAAGACATATTTGCGGGGAAATCTACAGAAGAGCACTGGAGGGCGTTCAAAGCTGAAATGCAGAGGATACAGGCCCAACATGTTCCCTCTAGGGTAATAGGAAGGTGCAAACAAATCCAGAGAACCATGGACGACCAGAGATATTCAGGATACAATGAGAAGGAAAAGAGGCTTTTAACAACTATAAGGAGAGCAAGTCTGCAGCAGCATTAGTGGAGTACAGAAAGTGCAGGATGGAGCTTATTAGGAGAGCAAAGAGGGGATATGAGAAAGCTCTGGCTGGTAAAAGTAGGGAAAATCCTAAAATATTCTATATCAATGGGAAGAGGATAACTTAGGGTTATCCTTAGGGCAGCATGGTAGCACAAGTGGCTAGCACTGTGGCTTCACAGCGCCAGGGTCCCAGGTTCAATTCCCCGCTGGGTCACCGTGCGGAGTCTGCACGTTCTCCCCGTGTCTGCGTGGGTTTCCTCCGGGTGCTCCGGTTTCCTCCCACAGTCCAAAGATGTGCAGGTTAGGTTGGATTGGCCATGATAAATTACCATTAATGACCAAAAAAGTGAGGAGGGGTTACTGGGTTAAGGGATTAGGGTAGAAGAGAGGGCTTAAGTGGGTCGGTGCAGACTCGATGGGCCAAATGGTCTCCTGCACTCTATGTTCTATATAACCAGGGAAAGGGTAGGGCCCATTAAGGACGAAGGGGGAAATCTGTGGGCAGAGCCAGGAGACATTGGTAGGGTGTTGAACAAATATTTCACATCTGTCTTCACCCAAGAAAATGAGGAGGCAGATACGGAACTCTGGGAGAGTGATTGTGAAGATCTTGAGCAAATTGTCATAGGGAGTGACAAGGTATTGGAGGGCTTAAAAGTGGACAAATCTAATGGTCCGAATGAATTCATAGAATTTACAGTGCAGAAGGAGGCCATTTGGCCCATCGAGCCTGCACCAACCCTTGGAAAGAGCACCCCATCCCCACACCTCCACCCTATCCCCACACCTCCACCCTATCCCCACACCTAACTGTTTTTGGAGAAGGGAAATTTAGCATGGCCAATCCACCTACCCTGCACATCTTTGGACTGTGGGAGGAAACTGGAGCACCCGGAGGAAACCCACGCAAACACGGAGAACGTGCAGACTCCGCACATTCAGTGATCCAAGCCGCAAATCGAACCTGGGACCCTGGAGCTGTGAAGCAACCGTGCTGTCCTGGAATTGTCCCCCAGGTTGCTTTGGAAGGTGAGGGAGGAGATTGCTGGGGCTCAGACCCAAATTTTTAATTCCTCTGGCCACAGAAGAGGTGTCAGAGGACTGGAGAGCAGCTAATGTGGTCCCACTATTTAAGAAAGGTTATAGAGACAAGCCAGGAGACCAATGAGTTGCACGTTAGTGGTAGGGAAACTACTGGAGAAAGATTAAAAAAAAAAAAATTTAGAGTCCCCAATTCATTTTTTTCCAATTAAGGGGCAATTTTGCATGGCCAATCCACCTAGCCTGCACATCTATTGGTTGTGGAGGTGAAATGTGGTCTACAAAATTATGATGGGCATAGACAGAGTGGGTAATCAGGCTTTTCCCCAGGGTAGAGGGGTCAATTACTAGGTTTAAGGTGCGAGGGACAACGTTTAGAGGAGATGTACGAGGCAAGTTTTTTTTCCACAGAGGGTAGTGGGTGCCTGGAACTCGCTGCCGGAGGAGGTGGTGGAAGCAGGGACGATAGTAACATTTAAGGGGCATCTTGACAAATACATGAATAGGATGGGATTAGAGGGATACAGACCCAGGCAGTGTAGAAGATTTTAGTTTAGACAGGCAGCATGGTCGGCACGGGCTTGGAGGGCCGAAGGGCTGTTCCTGTGCTGTACTTTTCTTTGTTCTTTGAAACCCACGCAAATATGGGGAGAATGTGCAAACTCCACATGGACACGACCCAGAGCCAGGATCGTACCTGGTACCTCAGCGCTGTGAGGCAGCAGTGCTAACCACTGCACCATCATGCTACCCCTACTGGAGAAGATTCTGAAGGAGAGAATCTATCTCCACTTGGAGAGGCAAGATTTGATCAGGAATAGTCAGCATGGCTTTGTCAGAGGGAGGTCATGCCTAATAAATTTGAATTTTTTCAGCATGTAACCACGGTGAGGGCAGTACAGTTGACATAGTTTACATGGATTTCATCAAAGCCTTTGACAAGGTCCCACATGGGAGACTTATTAAGAAGGCAGCACGGTAGCATGGTGGTTAGCATAAATGCTTCACAGCTCCAGGGTCCCAGGTTCGGTTCCCGGCTGGGTCACTGTCTGTGCGGAGTCTGCACGTCCTCCCCGTGTGCGTGGGTTTCCTCCCACAGTCCAAAGATGTGCGGGTTAGGTGGATTGGCCATGCTAAATTGCCCGTAGTGTCCTAAAAAGTAAGGTTAAGGGGGGGGGGGGGGGGGGGGGGTTGTGTTACGGGTATAGGGTGGATACGTGGGTTTGAGTAGGGTGATCATTGCTCGGCACAACATCGAGGGCCGAAGGGCCTGTTCTGTGCTGTACTGTTGTATGTTCTATGTTCTAAGGCAAATGCACATGGGATACAGGCTGATTTGATAAGGTGGATTCATAATTGGCTTAGGAGTAGGAGACAGAGGGTGATGACAGACGGCTGCTTTAGTGTCTGGAAGCCAGTGACCAGAAGCGTACCACAGGGATCCGTGTTGGGCCCCCTGTTTGCCGTTGAGGACGGTTTGCACCTAAACTGGAGGGGCACCAATATCCTGGGCGGGAGGTTTGTTAGAGCTCTCAGGGAGGGTTTAAACTACTTTGGCAGGGGGATGGAACCAGAGCCAAGGATCAGAGGATAGGGTAGCTGTTGAACGGGCAGAAATAGTACACAGCGAGTCTGTGAGGAATGATAGACAGTTTATACGGCAAAGTTGCAGTCAGTGGAATGGGTTTAAAGTGTGTCTGTTTCAATGCAAGGAGTGTCATGAATAAGGGAGATGAGTTTAGAGCTTGGAACTACGATGTTGTGGCCATTACGGAGACATGGATTTCACAGGGACAGGAATGGTTATTGGATGTTCCGGGGTTTAGATGTTTTAAGAATAGGGAGGGAGAGAGGTAAAAGGAGGGGGGGGGGGGGGGGGTGGCACTGTTAATTAGAGAGTGTCACGGCTGCAGAAAGGAGGTGGTCGAGGAGGGTTTGTCTACTGAGTCAGTATGGGTGGAAGTCAACAACAAGAAAGGAGCAGTCACTTTATTAGGAGTTATCTATAGACCCTCCCAATAGCAGCAGATAGATGGAGGAACAGACTGGGCGGCAGATTTTGGAAAGGTGCAGAAGTAACAGAGTTGTTGTCATGGGTGACTTCAACTTCCCTAATATTGACTGGAACCTCCTTAGTTTGGATGGAGCAGATTCTGTCAGGTGTGTCCAGGAAGGATTCCTGACTCAATATGTAGATAGGCCAACGAGGGGGAGGCCATGTTGGATTTGGTGCTTGCCAACAAACCAGGCCAGGTGTCAGATGTCTCGGTGAGAGAGCATTTCGGTGACAGTGACCACAACTCCTTGATCTTTACCATCGTCATGGAGAGGGGTTTGCCTCCTCATCAACTCCTCCTGGTGCTTGGACGTGGCAACCCTGGCGACCTACTGCTCCCCGGACCTGGACTGCCTGACCATGAAGTGCCGCCTATACTATCTTCCACGTGAGTTCACTTCAGCCATTATCACAGCAGTCTACATCCCACCCCAGGCAGACGTGAAGAAGGCGCTGGACGAACTGTACACAGTTATACACAACTACGAAAGCGAACACCCGGAGGCCTTGTTCATCGTGGCCGGGGACTTCAACAAGGCCAACCTCAAGAGTGTACTGCCAAATTTCCACTAGCACATCTCCTGTCCTACCAGGGGCGACAACACTCTTGACCACTGCTACTCAAAAATCAAGGGCGCCTACCGTTCCATCCCCTGACCGCACTTTGGGAAATCAGACCATAAGACGGTGCTCCTTCTCCCGGCATACAAACAGAAGCTCAAGCGGAAGAATCCAGCTACGAAGGTCGTGCAGCGCTGGTCCGAGGAAACAGAAGAGCTCTTACGTGACTGCTTAGAGACAGTGAACTGGTCCATATTTAAGAACTCAGCGACCAGCTTAAATGAGTATGCCACCAACGTCACAGACTTCATCAGCAAATGTGTAGACGACTGCGTGCCAAAGAAAGCAGTACGTACGTTCCACAACCAGATGCCATGGCTCAATCGCGAGATTGACTCCCTACTGAAGGACAGGTCTGAGGCGTTCAAGTCAGACGACCCTGACCTATACAAAAATCCAGGTATGACCTCCATAAAGCCATCTGCGATGGCAAGAGAGAATATCAGACCAAGCTAGAGTCACAGATTAGCGTTACAGACTCTCGGCAGTTGTGGCAAGGCCTAAACAACATAACAGGCTACAAAGTGAAGTCGGGCAGTATCTCCAGCGCACCCCTCCCCGATGAACTCAATGCATTCTATGTTCAGTTCGAGCAGGAAACCAACGATCCACTGTCACGTGCCCCAGCAGCCCATAACACACCCATACCCACCATCACAGCTTTCAAAGCCAGATCAGCCTTCCTGAAAGTGAACCCTTGGAAGGCGACGGATCCTGACAGGATCCCTGGTCGTGCACTCAGACCCTGCGTGGACCAGCTGGCAGATGTGTTCGCAGTCACCTTTAACCTGTCCCTACTCTGCTCCGAGATCCCCACTGAAGGGGGGGGGTTCAGCGATGATACCTCTTAAAACTAAATAGTTAGCTTGCCACTCGAGTAGTTTTACATAAGTTACTTTATTAAGGATTGAGATGAATTATAGGGAGAGTACCGAGTAATCATTATTAACCATTAAACATGTATTTTAGGACGTAGCAGTAATAAGTAATCAAGCTTTGCGCAAGTCGAGAAGACACAGCCGGAGTGAGGCGCATCCAGAGTGGTAAGTTGGAACTTGGTCATTTGGTGCAGTGAGGTAATTCGGTGCAGAGTGCGAGAAGGTGCTTTTTCTCTACTGTTTTGTTCTCTTTCTTCTGGCCTGTAACTTTTAATCTGCAGGGAGAGAACCAGGAAGCATCTGAGACCCTGGGTGAGTTCTCCCAGTGAGCCAGAGAACACACAGCCAGAGTGAGGCACAACCAAGAGTGAGTTTGGGAATTTGAAGCTAGGTGGGAATTCGAAGCTGGGCGGGGAGGAGGTGCTTTTAACCCTGGTAAGTGACTGGTAAGTAGTTTTTCTTTTCATTGTCTAATTTATTTATTTTTCTTTCGTTTTTTGAAATTGTAGTTGTATAAGTTTACCTAAGGTTTAAGACATGGCAGGAGATCCCAGACCGGTGTCATGCTCCTCGTGTGCGATGTGGGAGCTCAGGGACACGTCCACTGTCCCTGGTTCCTTCACATGCAAGAAGTGTGTTCAGTTGCAGCTCCTGTTAGACCTCTTGATGGTTCTGGAGCTGCAGATGGACTTACTTTGGAGCATCCGCGATGCTGAGGAGGTCGTGGATAGCATGTTTAGCGAGTTGGTCACACCGCAGGTGAAAGTTACTGAGGGAGATAGAAAATGGGTGACCAAAAGACAGAGCAAGAGTAGGAAGGCAGTGCAGGTGTCCCCTGCGGTCATCTCCCTGCAAAACAGATATACTGCTTTGGATACTGTTGGGGGAGATGGCTTACCAGGGGAAGGCAGCAGCAAGGTTCATGGCACCGTGGCTGGCTTTGCTGCACAGCAGGGTAGGAAGAAAAGTGGCAGGGCTATAGTGATAGGGGACTCAATCGTAAGGGGAATAGACAGGCGGTTCTGCGGATGCAATCGAGACTCCAGGATGGTATGTTGCCTCCCTGGTGCAAGGGTCAAGGATGTCTCGGAGCAGCTGCAGGACATTCTGGGGGGGGGGAGGGTGAACAGCCAGCTGTCATGGTGCACATAGGCACCAACGATATAGGTAAAAAACGGGATGAGGTCCTACAAGCTGAATTCAGGGAATCAGGAGTTAAACTAAAAAGTAGGACCTCAAAGGTAGGAATCTCAGGATTGCTACCAGTGCCACGAGATTGTCAGAGTAGGAATGTCAGGATAGATAGGATGAAAGTGTGGCTCGAGAGATGATGCAAGAGGGAGGGATTCAAATTCCTGGGGCATTGGAACCGGTTCTGGGGGAGGTGGGACCAGTACAAACCCGACGATCTGCACCTGGGCAGGACTGGAACCGATGTTTGCTAGAGCTGTTGGGGAGGGTTTCAACTAATGTGGCAGGGGGATGGGAACCGATGCAGGAAGTTGGAAGGTAGTAAAGCAGGGACAGAAGCAAAAGGAAGTAAGGGGGAAAGTGTAAGGCAGAGAAGCCACAGTCAAAAATCAAAAAGGGTGACAGTACAAGGTACAGTGACTGAGGGGAGCTCAGTGAATAGGCCCAGTAATACTAAAAGGAATAAAACTGGAGATGTTAAGATTCAAAACAGAGGTAAAAAAACAACATAAGTGTACTTTACCTGAATGCTCGTAGTATTCGGAATAAAGTAAATGAGTTGATGGGGCAAATCATCGTGAATTACTATGATTTAGTGGCCATTACTGAAACATGGTTAAAGGATGGTCACGACTGGGAGTTAAATGTCCGAGGGTATCAAACTATTCGGAAGGACAGAGTGGGTGGTAAGGGAGGTGGTGTAGCTGTTATTTAAGGATGACATCCGGGCAATAGTAAGGGATGACATCGGTGCTATGGAGGATAAGGTTGAATCCATTTGGGTGGAAATCAGGAATAGTAAGGTGAAAAAGTCACTGATAGGAGTAGTCTATAGGCCACCAAATAGTAACGTTATGGTGGGGCAGGCAATAAACAAAGAAATAACTGATGCATATAGAAATGGTACAGCAGTTATCATGGGGGATTTTAATCTACATGTCGATTGGTTTAACCAGGTCGGTCAAAGCAACCTTGAGGAGGAGTTTATAGAATGTATCCGCGATAGTTTCCTAGAACAGTATGTAATGGAACCTACGAGGGAACAAGCGGTCCTAAATCTTGTCCTGTGTAATGAGACAGGATTGATTCATGATCTCATAGTTAGGGATCCTCTCAGAAGGAGCGATCACAATATGGTAGAATTTAAAATACAGATGGAGTGTGAGAAGGGAAAATCAAATACTAGTGTTTTGTGTTTAAACAAAGGAGATTAAAATGGGATGAGAAGAACTAGCTAAGGTAGACTGGGAGCAAAGACTTTATGGTGGAACAGTGGAGAACCTTCCGAGCGATTTTTCACAGTGCTCAGCAAAGGTTTATACCAACAAAAAGGAAGGACGGTAGAAAGAGGGAAAATTGACCATGGATATCTAAGGAAATAAGGGAGAGTATCAAATTGAAGGAAAAAGCATACAAAGTGCCAAAGATTGGTGGGAGACTAGAGGACTGGGAAATCTTTAGGGGGCAACAGAAAACTACTGAAAAAGCTATAAAGAAGAGTAAGATAGAGTATGAGAGTAAACTTGCTCAGAATATAAAAACAGACAGTAAAAGTTTCTATAAATATATAAAACAAAAAAGAGTGGCTAAGGTAAATATTGGTCCTTTAGAGGATGAGAAGGGAGTTTTAATAATGCGAGATGAGGAAATGGCTGAGGAACTGAACAGGTTTTTTGGGTCGGTCTTCACAGTGGAAGACACAAAAAACATGCCAGTGACTGATAGAAATGAGGCTGTGACAGGTGAGGACCTTGAGAGGATTGTTATCACTAAGGAGGTAGTGATGGGCAAGCTAATGGGGGTAAAGGTAGACAAGTCTCCTGGCCCTGATGGAATGCATCCCAGAGTGCTAAAAGAGATGGCTAGGGAAATTGCAAATGCACTAGTGATAATTTACGAAAATTCACTAGACTCTGGAGTGGTCCCGGTGGATTGGAAATTAGCAGACATCACACCACTGTTTAAAAAAGGAGGTAGGCAGGGAGCGGGTAATTATAGGCCAGTGAGCTTAACTTCGGTAGTAGGGAAGATGCTGGAATCTATCATCAAGGAAGAAATAGCGAGGCATCTGGATAGAAATTGTCCCATTGGGCAGACGCAGCATGGGTTCATAAAGGGCAGGTCGTGCCTAACTAATTTAGTGGAATTTTTTGAGGACATTACCAGTGCAATAGATAACGGGGAGCCAATGGATGTGGTATATCTGGATTTCCAGAAAGCCTTTGACAAGGTGCCACACAAAAGGTTGCTGCATAAGATAAAGGTGCATGGCATTAAGGGTAAAGTAGTAGCATGGATAGAGGATTGGTTAATTAATAGAAAGCAAAGAGTGGGGATTAACGGATCGTGTTTTCGGGATCCTGAAGGGGGAGGGGGAGCAGCCCCAAGTCGTGGTCCACATAGGTACCAATGACGTAGGTAGGAAAAGGGATAGGGATGTAAGGCAGGAATTCAGGGAGCTAGGGTGGAAACTTAGATCCAGGCCAAACAGAGTTATTATCTCTGGGTTGTTACCCATGCCACGTGCTAGCGAGTCGAGGAATAGGGAGAGAGCAGTTGAACACGTGGCTGCAGGGATGGTGCAGGAGGGAGGGTGCCAGATTCCTGGACAATTGGGGCTCATTCTGGGGTAGGTGGCACCTCTACAAATGGGATGGTCTACACCTGGACCAGAGGGGTACTAATATCCTGGGGAAGAGGTTTGCTAATGCTCTTCGGGAGGGTTTAAACTAGTTCAGCAGGGGATTGGGAACCTGAATTGTAGCTCCAGCACACAAGAAGCTGAGAGTAGTGAGGTCATGAGTAAGGTTTCAAAGTTGTGTACCGGCAGGAAGGAAGGTGGTTTAAAGTGTGTCTACTTCAATGCCAGGAGCATCCGGAATAAGGTGGGTGAGCTTGCGGCATGGGTTAGTACCTGGGACTTCGATGTTGTGGCCATTTCGGAGACATGGATAGAGCAGGGCGAGGAATGGTTGTTGCAGGTGCCGGGGTTTAGATATTTCAGTAAGTTCAGGGAAGGAAGTAAGAGAGGGGGAGGGGTGGCATTGTTAGTCAAGGACGGTATTACAGTGGCTGAGAGGACATTTGATGAGGCCTCGAATACTGAGGTAGTATGGGCTGAGTTAAGAAACAGGAAAGGAGAGGTCAACCTGTTAGGACTTTTCTATATGCCTCCGAAAAGTTCCAGAGATGTAGAGGAAAGGATTGCAAAGATGATTCTGGACAGGAGCGAAAGTAACAGGGTAGTTGTTATGGGGGACTTTAACTTTCCAAATATTGACTGGAAACACTATAGTTCGAGTACTTTAGATGGGTCCGTTTTTGTCCAATGTGTGCAGGATGGTTTCCTGATGCAGTATGTAGATAGGCCAACGAGAGGCAAGGCCGTATTGGATTTGGTACTGGGTAATGAACCAGGACAGGTGTTAGATTTGGAGGTAGGTGAGCACTTTGGTGATAGTGACCACAATTCGATTACGTTTACTTTAGCGATGGAAAGGGATAGGCATACACCACAGGGCAAGAGTTATAGCTGGGGGAAAGGCAATTATGATGCGATGAGGCAAGACTTAGAATGCATCGGATGGAGAGGAAAACTGCAGGGGATGGGCACAATGGAAATGTGGAGCACGTTCAAGGAACAGCTACTGCGTGTCCTTGATAAGTATGTACCTGTTAGGCAGGGAGGAAGTGGTCGAGCGAGGGAACCATGGGTCACTAAAGCAGTTGAAACACTTGTCAAGAGGAAGAAGGAGGCTTATGTAAAGATGAGACGTGATGGTTCAGTTAGGGCGCTTGAGAGTTACAGGTTAGCTAGGAAGGCTCTAAAGAGTGAGCTAAGAAGAACCAGGCGAGGACATGAGAAGTCTTTGGCAAGTAGGATCAAGGATAACCCTAAAGCTTTCTATGGATATGTCAGGAATAAAAGAATGACTAAGGTAAGAGTAGGGCCGATCAAGGACAGTAGTGGGAAGTTGTGCGTGGAGTCCGAGGAGATAGGAGAGGTGCTTAATGAGTATTTTTCATCTGTATTCACACAGGAAAAAGACAAAGTTGTCGAGGAGAATACTGAAATACAGGCTACTAGACTAGAAGGGCTTGCGGTTCATAAGGAGGAGGTGTTAGTGATTCTGGAAAGTGTGAAAATAGATAAGTCCCCTGGGCCGGTTGGGATTTATCCTAGGATTCTCTGGGAATCTAGGGAGGAGATTGCTGAGCCTTTGGCTTTGATCTTTAAGTCATCTTTGTCTACAGGAATAGTGCCAGAAGACTGGAGGATAGCAAATGTTGTCCCCTTGTTCAATAAGGGGAGTAGAGATAACCCTGGTAACTATAGACCAGTGAGCCTTACTTCTGTTGTGGGAAAAGTCTTGGAAAGGTTTATAAGGGATAGGATGTATAATCATCTGGAAAGGAATAATTTGATTAGAGATAGTCAACATGGTTTTGTGAAGGGTAGGTCGTGCCTCACAAACCTCATTGAGTTCTTTGAGAAGGTGACCAAACAGGTGGATGAGGGTAAAGCAGTTGATGTGTATATGGATTTCAGTAAAGCATTTGATAAGGTTCCCCACGGTAGGCTATTGCCGAAAATACAGAGGCATGGGATTCAGGGTGATTTAGCAGTTTGGATCAGAATTTGGCTAGCTAATAGAAGACAAAGGGTGGTGGTTGATGGGAAATGTTCTGACTGGCGTCCAGTTACTAGTGGTCTACCACAAGGATCTGTTTTGGGGCAGCTGCTGTTTGTCATTTTTATAAATGACCTGGAGGAGGGCGTAGAAGGATGGGTGAGTAAATTTGCAGATGACACTAAAGTCGGTGGATGTGGACAGTGCAGAAGGATGTTACAAGTTACAGAGGAACATAGATAAGCTGCAGAGCTGGGCTGACAGGTGGCAAATGGAGTTTAATGCAGAAAAGTGTGAGGTGATTCATTTTGGAAGGAATAACAGGAAGAGAGAGTACTGGGCTAATGGTAAGATTCTTGGTAGTGTGGACGAGCAGAGAGATCTCGGTGTCCATTTCCATAGATCCCTGAAAGTTGCCACCCTGGTTGAGAGGGTTGTTAAGAAGGCGCACGGTGTGTTAGCTTTTATTGGTAGAGGAATTGAGTTTCGGAGCCATGAGGTCATGTTGCAGTTGTGCAAAACTCTGGTGCGGCCACATTTGGAGTATTGCGTGCAGTTCTGGTCGCCGCATTATAGGAAGGATGTGGAAGCTTTGGAAAGGGTACAGAGGAGATTTACAAGGATGTTGCCTGGTATGGAGGGAAGATCTTATGAGGAAAGGCTGAAGGACTTGAGGCTGTTTTCGTTAGAGAGAAGAAGGTTAAGAGGTGACTTAATTGAGGCATACAAGATGATCAGCGGATTAGATAGGGTGGACAGTGAGAGCCTTTTTCCTCGGATGGTGATGTCCAGCACGAGGGGACATAGCTTTAAATTGAGGGGAGTTAGATATAGGACAGATGTCAGAGGTAGGTTCTTTACTCAGAGAGTAGTACGGGCGTGGAATGCCCTGCCTGCAACAGTAGTGGACTCGCCAACACTAAACGCATTCAAATGGTCATTGGATAGGCATATGGACGATAAGGGAGTAGTGTAGATGGGCTTTCGAGGGGTTTTACAGGTCGGCGCAACATCGAGAACTGCGCTGTTATGTTCTATGGGTGTTTCTCTGGTTGGCAAATCAGTAGCTAGTGGTGTCCCTCAGGGATCCGTGTTGGGCCCACAATTGTTCACAATTTACATAGATGAGTTGGGGACCAAGGGCAATGTGTCCAAGTTTGCAGATGACACTAAGATGAGTGGTAAAGCGAAAAGTGCAGAGTATACTGGAAGTCTGCAGAGGGATTTGGATAGGTTAAGTGAATGGGCTAGGGTCTGGCAGATGGAATACGATGTTGATAAATGTGAGGTTTTCCATTTTGGTAGGAATAACAGCAAACGGGATTATTATTTAAATGATAAAATATTAAAGCATGCTGCTGTGCAGAGAGAACTGGGTGTGCTAGTGCATGAGTAACAGAAAGTTGGTTTACAGGTGCAATAGATGGTTCAGAAGGCAAATTGAATTTTGGCCTTCATTGCTAGAGGAATGGAATTTAAGACTAGGGAGGTTATGCTGCAATTGTATAAGGTGCTAGTGAGGCCACACCTGGAGTATTGTGTTCAGTTTTGGTCTCCTTACTTGAGAGAGGACGTACTGGCACTGGAGGGTGTGCAGAGGAGATTCACTAGGTTAATCCCAAAGCTGAAGGGGTTGGATTACGAGGAGAGGTTGAGTAGGCTGGGACTGTACTCGTTGGAATTTAGAAGGATGAGGGGGGATCTTATAGAAACATATAAAATTATGAAGGGAATAGATAGGATAGATGCGGGCAGGTTGTTTCCACTGGCGGGTGAAAGCAGAACTAGGGGGCATAGCCTCAAAATAAGGGGAAGTAGATTTAGGACTGAGTTTTGGAGGAACTTCTTCACCCAAAGGGTTTTGAATCTATGGAATTCCTTGCCCAGTGAAGCAGTTGAGGCTCCTTCATTAAATGTTTTTAAGGTAAAGATAGATAGTTTTTTGAAGAATAAAGGGATTAAGGGTTATGGTATTTGGGCCGGAAAGTGGAGCTGAGTCCACAAAAGATCAGCCATGATCTAATTGAATGGCGGAGCAGGCTCGAGGGGCCAGATGGCCTACTCCTGCTCCTATTTCTTATGTTCTTCATAGTGAAACAATCCAGGATGCTGGTTCTGTTGTTCTGTTTCTCACAAACAGCACAGGATGCTGAGATTGTACATAGCTGTCAGGATGAGGATCCTGCCATCCATCATGGGTTGCTTGCAATTCTATTGGGTGAAGTTTAAACATAGCAGCTTCACGGATTGGATCACATCCAACTGGGGAGGGCTATTGATTTTTGAATGTGTGCTGAGTTTGTGTCTTTGTAGATGGACCTTGGCAGCTTTCCAGGTCTTATCTCTGATGTACATGAATGCAAGCTTGTGGAATATTAAACCGTCTTCAGATTGTTGATGTGTCTGCTGCTCTTTGTACTGAGTTGAGCCACAGGAGAAAATCCCACATGGAAGCCGACTCAATACGCAGGCCTTGAAACCGCTCCAACACCCACCTGCTTCAAGAAGACCACCATCATGGCAGCACGGTAGCATTGTGGATAGCGCAATTGCTTCACAGCTCCAGGGTCCCAGGTTCAATTCCGGCTTGGGTCACTGTCTGTGCGGAGTCTGCACATCCTCCCCGTGTGTGCGTGGGTTTCCTCCCACAGTCCAAAGATGTGCAGGTTAGGTGGATTGGCCATGGTAAATTGCCCTTCGTGTCCAAAATTGTCCTTAGTGTTGGCTGGGGTTGCTGGGTTGTGGGGATAGGGTGGAGGTGTTGACCTTGGGTAGGGTATTTTTTCCAAGAGCCGGTGCAGACTCGATGGGCCGGATGGCCTCCTTCTGCACTGTAAATTCTATGATACTATGAGGCAACGTGCCTCAATGATTACCGTCTGGTGGCCCTCAGTTCAGTTGTAATGAAGTGCTTCAAGAGGCCATGAAGCGAGGGCAGCACGGTGGCTCAGTAGGTTAGCACTGCAGTCTCACGGCGCTGAGGTCCCAGGTTCGATCCCGGCTCTGGGTCACTGTCCGTGTGGAGTTTGCACATTCTCCCCGTGTTTGCGTGGGTTTCGCCCCCACAACCCAAAGATGTGCAAGGTAGGTGGATTGAACACGCTAAATTGCCCCTTAATTGGAAAAAGTTAATTGGGTACTCTAAATTTAAAAAAAAGAGGCCATGAAGCGCATCACCTCCATACTCCCAGAACGCCTCGATCCACTGCAAATTTGCATACTGCTGCAACCGGTCCACAGCAGACGCCACCTCCCTGGCCCTACACTCATCCCTAGAACATCTCGACAACAAGGACTCCTACATCAAACTCCTATTTATTGACTAAAGCTCCGCCTTCAACACCATAATCCCTGCAAAGCTCATATCAAAGCTCCAAAACCTAGGACTTGGCTCCTCACTCTGTAACTGGATCCTTGACTTTCTGACCCATCGACCACAATCAGTAAGAATAAACAACAACAACACCTCCACAATAGTCCTTAATACCGGGGCCCCGCAAGGCTACATATTTAGCACCCTACTATACTACCTGTAGGGCAGCACGGTGATGCAGTGGGTTAGCACTGCTGCCTCACGGTGCTGAGGTCCCAGGTTCGATCCCAGCTCTGGGTCACTGTCCTTGTGGAGTGTGCACATTCTCCCCGTGTTTGCGTGGGTTTCGCCCCCACAACCCAAAGATGTGCAGGATAGGTGCATTGGCCACGCTAAATTGCCCCTTAATTGGAAAAAATGAATTGGGTACTTTAAATTTACTTTTTTTTTAAATTATACGCCTTGTAGAGACACAACTGTGTGGAAAAATTTGGTTCCAACGCTATCTACAAGTTTGTTGACAAAACAACCATAGTGGGCCAGATCTCGAATAACGACGAGTCAGAATACAGGACAGAGATAGAACATAGAACAGTACAGAACAGGCCCTTCGGCCCTCGATGTTGTGCCGAGCATTGTTCGAAACCAACACCAAGCTATCCCACTCTCTGTCATTCCGGTGTGCTCCATGTGCCTATCCAATAACTGCTTGAAAGTTCCTGAAGTGTCTGACTCCACTATCATAGCAGGCAGCCCATTCCACACCCTAACCACTCTCTGAGTAAAGTACCTACCTCAGATATCCCTCCTATATCTCCCACCCTGAATCTTATAATTATGCTCCCTTGTAACAGCTACATCCACCCGAGGAAATAGTCTCTGAACATCCACTCTATCTATCCCCCTTATCATCTTATAAACCTCTATTAAGTCGCCTCTCATCCTCCTCCGCTCCAAAGAGAAAAGCCCTAGCTTCCTCAACCTTTCCTCATAAGACCTATCCTGCAAACAAGGCAGCATCCTGGTAAATCTCCTTTGCACCCTTTCCAATGCTTCCACATCCTTCCTATAATGAGGTGACCAGAACTGCACACAATATTCCAAATGTGGTCTCACCAGGTTCATGTTGAGTTGCAAAATATACCCGCGGCTCTTAAACTCAAGCCCCCTGTTAATAAACGCTAACCCACTTTAAGCCTTCTTCATGACTCTATCCACTTGAGTGGCAACCTTCAGAGATCTGTGGACATGAACCCCAAGATCTCTCTGTTCCTCCACATTCCTCAGAACCCTGCCATTGACCCTGTAATCTGCATTCAAATTTTTCCTACCAAAATGAATCACCTCGCTTATCAGGGTTAAACTCCATCTGCCATTTTTCGGCCCAGCTCTGCATCCTATCAATGTCTCTTTGCAGCCTACAACAGCCCTCCACCTCATCCACTATTCCACCAATCTTGGTGTCATCAGCAAATTTACTGACCCACCCTTCAGCCCCCTCCAACTCCACTCCTAGTGGAGTGGTGCAGCGACAACAATCTATTCTTCAATGCCAGCAAAACTAAAGAGCTGTTCATTGACTTCAGGAAGCAAAGTACTGTACACAACCCTGTCAGCATCAATGGGGCCGAGGTGGAGATGGTTAGCAGCTTCAAATTCCTGTGGGTACACAGCTCCAAAAAGCTGTCCTTTTTTTTTTAAATTTAGATTACCCAATTATTTTTTCTATTAAGGGGCAATTTAGAGTGGCCAATCCACCTACTCTGCACATTTTTGGGTTGTGGGGGCGAAACCCACGCAGACACGGGGAGAATGTGCAAACTCCACACGGACAGTGACCCAGAGCCGGGATCGAACCTGGGACCTCAGCGCCGTGAGGCGGTTATGCTAACCACTAGGCCACCGTGCTGCCCTCAAAAAGCTGTCCTGATCCACCCATGTCGACGCTACCACCAAGACACCACAACAGCACCTATACTTCCTCAGGAAACTAAGGAAATTCGGCATGTCCACATTAACTCTTATTAACTATTACAGATGCACCATAGAAAGCATCCTATCGGGCTGCATCACAGCCTGGTATGGCAACTGCTTGGCCCAAGACTGTAAGAAACTTCAAAGAGTCGTGAACACAGCCCAATCCATCACACGAACCTGCCTCCCATCCATTGACTCCATCTACACCTCCCGCTGCCTGGGGTAAACGGGCAGCATAATCAAAGACTCCTCCCACCCGGCTTACTCACTCTTCCAACTTCTTCCATTGGGCAGGAGATACAAAAGTCTGAGAACACGCACAAACACATTCAAAAACAGCTTCCTCATCGTTGTTATCAGACTCCTAAACGACCCTCTTATGGACTGACCTCATTAACACTACACCCTGTATGCTTCATCTGTTTATCTTGTGTTGCCTTATTATGTATTTTCTTTTCTTTCATGTACTTGATGATCTGTTGAGCTGCTCGCAGAAAAACACTTTTCACTGTACCCGGTACATGTGACAATAAACAAAATCCAAACACCCGCCCACCCTTCCTGGCCAACCCCCTCTCCCACCTGCACCCTCTCCATGATACATACCTGCCGCAACATTACGTGGGGGCCCTTGGTTGGCAGTAACAGCGGGTCTGGTCCATGGGATGGAGGCTGATGACAACTCGCTTTACGATGAGCTCTGGTTCCCCGCACCTTATGACAACACCTGACTTCTGCCCATGGTAGCACTTTGCACCATCCACCTGAGTGATCCCAGCATGTGAGCTAACCATTCCACCACACTGCGCCATCAGATCCCTGGGGTAAGGGTGGTGGGGGAAGCTCAGGCCGCCCACAACATCCGCCCACTGACCCCTGCCCCGCACCCCCTCTCTGGCCAGCCCAGATCAGCCCACCTCTCACACCCATCTGACAGAGCACCGAGGTTGTAACAGTGTGAACAGATGTTTAATGTGATAACGTATTGAGAGATTTGTGCCGTAGACCAGGCATTTTCAAAGTTGGGGTTGCGACGCACGGGTGGATTTACATGGATTTTTTGTTGTTTCTTCTTTCGCTCTTTTGTCTTTTACATGTCGTTTTCGCTGTGGCCATTGTTGTCAACTGTGTCTCATTCTCCACCTCTGTTCCTCTCTCTTTTCTCCTGACTGACTCCCATCAATCACTATTTGTCGATGTACTTTGTCAATTATTCTTTTTGTTTACTGTGTACGTTCCCTTGACCGCAGAAAAATACTTTTCACCGTACTTCAGTACTTGTGACAATCAATCACCTTTGTCGTTCCTGCCCTCCCCTGTGCCCCCTGGCTCTCGGGTTTGGTTGTGCTTTCCTATTTCCCTGGATCCTCCCCCTTCTTCCCTTCTGCGTCGTGGGTACTCTCCCTTTGTCGCTGGCCACCTAGTTGTTGGCTACAAACAGGTTTTGGAACAGTCGGGGTGAAGAATGGCTCCCGTGTTTTGTGGACGCCCTCTTCCGACCCATGGATGGCTAATTTGATATTCTCCATTTGGAGAAATTCTGATGGGTCAGACAGCCAGTCTGCACCTTTAGGCAGTGCTGTTGACTGCCAGCCGAGCAGGATTCTACGGCGGGCGATCAGGGCGGCAAAGGCAAGGGCATCTGCCCTCTTCCCCATGAAGAGACCTGGTCTGATACCCCGAAGGCCACCACTTTCGGGCACGGCTCCACCTTCCTCCCCACCACTTTGGACATTGCCTCAAAAAAGGCTGTCCAGAGTCTGTCAAAGGGGGGAGGGAGGGAAGGGGAGGGGGCAGGGGGAAGGTGGGTCGAGGGGCAGGGGGAGGGGAAGTGGGTTTGAGGGGCGGGGAGGGGGAGTGGGGTCAGGGGGTGGGGCTTGGCGGTCAGGAGGGGTGGGGTCGGGGGAGCGAGGGGCGGGGCCTGGTGTCAGGGGGTGGGGTCTGGGGTCAGGGGTGTGGTCAGGGGGCGGAGCCCAGGGCCAGGAGGGCCGTCCCCAGGGCCAGGAGGGCCGTGGTCAGGAGGGGTGGGGCCCGTGGTCAGGCGGGGTGGGGCGATGACGTACTCCTGGTCACAATGGCCCCTCCCCCAGCCCCGCCCCCCCAGGCGCTGACCCGGATCCGGATGTGGGGGTCGGGGTCCCGATGCTGGAGCAGGTTTACCGGGTCGGGGTGCTCGGAGTGGCCGTCGCGCTGGTCGGCAGCATCATTTATGCCGCCTGGGACCAACTGTTCGGCGGCCAAAGGCCGGCGCTGGAAGCGGAGGTGAGGCCCGGCCGGGGGGGGGGGGGTTGGGTGGGGTGCGGTAGTGTGGGGGGGTTGGGTGCGGTAGTGTGGGGGGGTTGGGTGCGGTAGTGTGGGGGGGTTGGGAAGGGGTTGGGTGTTTGGGGGAGGGGTGGTTGTTTGGGGGGGGGGTGGGGTGCGGTAGTAAGGGGGGTGGGGGGGTTGGGAAGGGGGTGGGTGTTTGGTGGGGTGCGGTAGTAAGGGGGTGGAGGGGTTGGGAAGGGGGTGGGTGTTTGGGGGGGGGTGGGGTGCGGTAGTGTGGGGGGGTTGGGAAGGGGTTGGGTGTTTGGGGGAGGGGTGGGGTGCGGTAGTAAGGGGGTTGGGAAGGGGGTGGGTGTTTGGTGGGGTGCGGTAGTAAGGGGGGTGGAGGGGTTGGGAAGGGGGTGGGTGTTTGGGGGGGGTGTGGGGTGCAGTGGTAAGGGGGGTGGGGGTGGGTGGATATGAATGGATATTTTTTCATCGTATTCGCCGATTGGTTGGTGTTTGTGGAAAGAAGCGGGAACGACAGTCCTTTGAGTCTCACTGTTGTGATCAGGAAACTATTAGAAATAATAGAATCCCTACAGTGCAAAAAGAGGCCATTCGGCCCATTCAGACTGGGCGGAAACGCACGCCGACATTGGATAATGTGCAAACTCCACACAGACAATCGTTCAGGGTCCCTGGTGCTAAGGTCGCCGTGCTGACCATGAAAAAAATTAATTTACATTTGGAGAGTCATGGTTTGATCAGGAATGGTCAGCCTCACTTCCGGTGCCAACTATGAAGCAGTAAGTCGCACATTTGGTGGCTCCCACTCGGGTCGGACATTTGGACAGTTTCCCCCAATCTTCTACCGGACTTGAATTGAAAAATTGATGACAGAGGCAATTGTACTGAATTCCCACATCGGTGCATGGAGAGAAGGACTAGAAGTGTTCGTAAAGGCAGAAACAGAAAGACAGAGAAGGCTTGGGTTGAAGCTGCAGCGGGAGACAGCATGGCGGAGGACCGGACCTCTGGCTTGTTGACCCAGTGGTCAACGGAGCAGCTGATGCAAGTTATTCAGGAAGGCTTCGCTAAGCAGAAACGGGACTGCTTGGACCCGATAAAAGAGTCAATTGAGCGGCTGGAGCGTACATTAGATGCCCAAGATCAGAAAATGCAGAAGGTAGAGAAGGTGCTGGCTCAGCAGGAGGAACATCAAACTGTGATGGAGTTGGAGGTGGGGATGCTGAGAGACCAGCAGAAGAAGCTCCTGGAGAACGGGGAGGATCTAGCGAATAGGTCCCGCCGGCAGAACATGAGAATCGTTGGACTCCCGGAGGGGTCTGAAGCAGCGGACGCTGGGGCATACATAGCAGATGGGCGGAATTCTCCGCTCCCGCGCGGCATTGGGAAGGCCGTTGTGAACTCGGCCGAGTTTCACGACGGCCTCGGAGGCCGCTCCTCGCACCCTATTCACCCCCCACCCCCTGAGGGGGCTAGGAACGGCGCTCCGTAAATCTCGGCCGCCGGACCATGACACTTGCATCAAGGTGGTGCGCCGAGAATGTCGCGACGGCGGCGCCTAAGTGACGTCAGCCACGCATGCGCAGGTTGGCCGGCTCCAACCCGCGCATGCGTGGTTACCATCTTCCCCTCCGTTGCCCCGCAAGACGTGGTGGCTTGATCTTGCGGGGCGGCGGAGGGAAAAGAGTGCGTCGCTTGGAGACGCCGGCCCGACAATCGGTGGGCACCGATCGCGGGCCAGTCCCCTCCCGAGCACGGCCGTGGTGCACACTCCCCTCTCCGCCCCCCACAAGCCACAAACTAAGATTTGGCGCCATGTTCACGACGGCAGCGACCAGGTGTGGTTGCCGCCGGCGTGAACAGGTCGGGAACGTCATGCTGCTCTGCCCATCCGGGCCGGAGAATCGCTGGTTGCCATGAAAAACGGCGAGCGGCGATTCTGCGAGTGGGGGCTGGGAGAATCGCGGGGGGGGGGGTGCCAGGGTCGCGTGTTGTGAGTCGCCCGGCCCTCCCGCGGTTCTCCCACCCGGCGGGGGGAGCGGAGAATCGTACCCGATATGTTTGAGAAGCTGCTGAGGGATGGGGTTTGGAGGTAGACAGAGCTCATGGAGCAAGGAAGCCGCGAATGGGAGACCCCCCGAGGGCAATGGTGGTGAGATTCCACAGGTACTTGGATAAGGAGCGCATTCTACAGTGGGCCGAGCAGACACGGAGCTGTAAATGGGACAACAGTATCCTGCGGATCTACCAAGATCTGAGTGCGGAGGTGGCCAGGAGAAGAGCGGGCTTTAATCAGATCAGGTCAACCCTTAGGTTGAGTAGACTGGGACTGTACTCATTGGAATTTAGAAGGATGAGGGGGGATCTTATAGAAACATATAAAATTATGAAGGGAATAGATAGTGTAGAAGTCAGGTATTTCAAATACACATAATATAGGTAAAAAGCTGCTTAAAGCATAAATATTAATTCCCAGTTTTAAAATGATAGAAACATATAATTTCCAAACTCAGTCATGAGTTTGCAAAACACAGAAGTCTGATATGAACTTTACATTTTTCCAAGGACAAGGGTTGAATCCATGGCAACGAGGAATAAGAATGAGCAATTGCACGATTCTCACACCGTTTGAGATTAGGGTGAATTACATTCCATGATTATGCGAGCTGAAACATTTTAGACTGTGTTGCCTTGTACTTAATAAATGGACAGTTAAAACATCGAATCAAATATAATATATATATATATATTTGATTCCAACATTCTCATTGAAACAATCTTCTAAAAGACAGTTTGAATTATATTTTCGGAATTATGCCTAGCACTTTTCCAGGAGCACATCCGGAGTGAGACTCATCCAGAGTGGGGATTGAAACTTGGTAATTTGGTGCAGTGAGGTAAATCAGCAAAGGTAAGTGGAAAATCTAATTCTGCTGTTTTTCAGTTAAAAGTGCAGTGTGGAGCTTAGTGTCTGATTTGTTGAAGCTGCCCCCACCCTAATTGCTGAGAGACAGTTATCTGTCAATCACCTGAGGCCTGTTTCGGGGCACAATGTATTCTTCTCTTTGAAGTTAAGGTATTTTTTGAGTCATCGGTTAGCTGAGGTCTGTATAAAAGACAGACAGCGCACACAGTAAGATAGCATTTTTCCAGGAGACACATCCGGAGTGAGACTCATCCAGAGTGGGGATTGAAACTTGGTAATTTGGTGCAGTGAGGTAATTCGGTGCAGAGTGTGAGGAGGTGCTTTTTAACCCTGGTAAGTGACTGGTAAGTAGTCTCTCTTTTTCTTTTCATTGTCTAATTTATTTATTTTTATTTTGAAATTCTAGTTGTTTAAGTTTACCAAGGGTTTAAGACATGGCAGGAGATCCCAGACCCGTGTCATGCTCCTCGTGTGCGATGTGGGAGCTCAGGGACACGTCCACTGTCCCTGGCTCCTTCACGTGCAAGAAGTGTGTTCAGTTGCAGCTCTTGTTAGACCGCTTGACGGCTCTGGAGCTGCGGATGAACTCACTTTGGAGCATCCGCGATGCTGAGGAGGTCGTGGATAGCACGTTTAGTGAGTTGGTCACACCGCAGGTGAAGGTTACTGAGGGAGATAGAAAATGGGTGACCAAAAGACAGAGCAAGAGTAGGAAGGCAGTGCAGGTGTCCCCTGCGGTCATCTCTCTGCAAAACAGATATACCGCTTTGGATACTGTTGAGGGAGATGGCTCACCAGGGGAAGGCAGCAGCAGCCAGGTTCATGGCACCGTGGCTGGCTCTGCTGCACAGCAGGAAGAAAAATGGCAGGGCTATAGTGATAGGGGACTCGATCGTAAGGGGAATAGACAGGCGGTTCTGTGGACGCAATCGAGACTCCAGGATGGTATGTTGCCTCCCTGGTGCAAGGGTCAAGGATGTCTCAGAGCGGCTGCAGGACATTCTGGGGGGGGGGGGGGGGGGGGGGGAAGGGGAGGGTGAACAGCCAGCTGTCGTGGTGCACATAGGCACCAACGATATAGGTAAAAAACGGGATGAGGTCCTACAAGCGGAATTCAGGGAGTTAGGAGTTAAACTAAAAAGTAGGACCTCAAAGGTAGTAATCTCAGGATTGCTACCAGTGCCACGAGCTAGTCAGAGTAGGAATGTCAGGATAGATAGGATGAATGCGTGGCTTGAGAGATGGTGCAAGAGGGAGGGATTCAAATTCCTGGGGCATTGGGACCGGTTCTGGGGGAGGTGGGACCAGTACAAACCGGACGGTCTGCACCTGGGCAGGACTGGAACCGATGTCCTAGGGGGGGTGTTTTCTAGAACTGTTGGGGAGGGTTTAAACTAATGTGGCAGGGGGATGGGAACCGATGCAGGAAGTTGGAAGGTAGTAAAACAGGGACAGAAGCAAAAGGAAGTAAGGGGAAAAATGCAAGGCAGAGAAGACATAGTCAAAAATCTAAAAGGGCGACAGTACAAGGTACAGTGACTGAGGGGAGCTCAGTGAATAGGCCCAGTAATAACAAAAGGAATAAAACTGGAGATGTAAAGATTCAAAACAGAGGTAAAAAAACCAACATAAGTGTACTTTACCTGAATGCTCGTAGTATTCGGAATAAAGTAAATGGGTTGATGGCACAAATCATCGTAAATGACTATGATTTAGTGGCCATTACTGAAACATGGTTAAAGGATGGTCACGACTGGGAGTTAAATATCCGAGGGTATCAAACTATTCGGAAGGACAGAGTGGATGGTAAGGGAGGTGGTGTTGCTCTGTTATTTAAGGATGACATCCGGGCAATAGTAAGGGATGACATCGGTGCTATGGAGGATAAGGTTGAATCCATTTGGGTGGAAATCAGGAATAGTAAGGCGAAAAAGTCACTGATAGGAGTAGTCTATCGGCCACCAAATAGTAACGATATGATGGGGCAGGCAATAAACAAAGAAATAACTGATGCATGTAGAAATGGTAGAGCAGTTATCATGGGGGATTTTAATCTACATGTCGATTGGTTTAACCAGGTCGGTCAAAGCAACCTTGAGGAGGAGTTTATAGAATGTATCCGCGATAGTTTCCTAGAACAGTATGTAATGGAACCTACGAGGGAACAAGCGGTCCTAGATCTTGTCCTGTGTAATGAGACGGGATTGATTCATGATCTCATAGTTAGGGATCCTCTCGGAAGGAGCGATCACAATATGGTGGAATTTAAAATACAGATGGAGGGTGAGAAAGTAAAATCAAATACTAGTGTTTTGTGTTTAAACAAAGGAGATTACAAGGGGATGAGAGAAGAACTAGCTAAGGTAGACTGGGAGCAAAGACTTTATGGTGGAACAGTTGAGGAACAGTGGAGAACCTTCCAAGCGATTTTTCACTGTGCTCAGCAAAGGTTTATACCAACAAAAAGGAAGGACGGAAGAAAGAGGGAAAATCGACCGTGGATATCTAAGGAAATAAGGGAGAGTATCAAATTGAAGGAAAAAGCATATAAAGTGGCAAAGATTGCTGGGAGATTAGAGGACTGGGAAATCTTTAGGGGGCAACAGAAAGCTACTAAAAAAGCTATAAAGAAGAGTAAGATAGAGTATGAGAGTAAACTTGCTCAGAATATAAAAACAGACAGTAAAGGTTTTTACAAATATATAAGACAAAAAAGAGTGGCTAAGGTAAATATTGGTCCTTTAGAGGATGAGAAGGGAGTTTTAATAATGGGAAATGAGGAAATGGCTGAGGAACTGAACAGGTTTTTTGGGTCGGTCTTCACAGTGGAAGACACAAATAACATGCCAGCGACTGATAGAAATGAGGCTTTGACAGGTGAGGACCTTGAGAGGATTGTTATCACTAAGGAGGGAGTGATGGGCAAGCTAATGGGGCTAAAGGTAGACAAGTCTGGCCCTGATGGAATGCATCCCAGAGTGTTAAAAGAGATGGCTAGGGAAATTGCAGATGCACTAGTGATAATTTACCGAAATTCACTAGACTCTGGGGTGGTCCCGGTGGATTGGAAATTAGCAAAAGTGACGCCACTGTTTAAAAAAGGAGGTAGGCAGAAAGCAGGAAATTATAGGCCAGTGAGCTTAACTTCGGTAATAGGGAAGATGCTGGAATCTATCATCAAGGAAGAAATAGCGAGGCATCTGGATAGAAATTGTCCCATTGGGCAGACGCAGCATGGGTTCGTAAAGGGCAGGTCATGCCTAACTAATTTAGTGGAATTTTTTGAGGACATTACCAGTGCAGTTGATAACGGGGAGCCGATGGATGTGATATATCTGGATTTCCAGAAAGCCTTTGACAAGGTGCCACACAAAAGGTTGCTGCATAAGATAAAGATGCATGGCATTAAGGGTAAAGTAGTAGCATGGATAGAGGATTGGTTAATTAATAGAAAGCAAAGAGTTGGGATAAATGGGTGTTTCTCTGGTTGGCAATCGGTAGCTAGTGGTGTCCCTCAGGGACCCGTGTTGGGCCCACAATTGTTCACAATTTACATAGATGATTTGGAGTTGGGGACCAAGGGCAATGTGTCCAAGTTTGCAGATGACACTAAGATGAGTGGTAAAGCGAAAAGTGCAGAGGATACTGGAAGTCTGCAGAGGGATTTGGATAGGTTAAGTGAATGGGCTAGGGTCTGGCAGATGGAATATAATGTTGACAAATGTGAGGTTATCCATTTTGGTAGGAATAATAGCAAACGGGATTATTATTTAAACGATAAAATATTAAAGCATTCCGCTGTTCAGAGAGACTTGGGTGTGCTGGTGCATGAGTCACAGAATGTTGGTTTACAAGTGCAACAGGTGATTAAGAAGGCAAATGGAATTTTGTCCTTCATTGCTAGAGGGATGGAGTTTAAGACTAGGGAGGTTATGTTGCAATTGTATAAGGTGTTAGTGCGGCCACACCTGGAGTATTATGTTCAGTTTTGGTCTCCTTACTTGAGAAAGGACGTACTGGCGCTGGAGGGTGTGCAGAGGAGATTCACTAGGTTAATCCCAGAGCTGAAGGGGTTGGATTATGAGGAGAGGTTGAGTAGACTGGGACTGTACTCGTTGGAATTTAGAAGGATGAGGGAGGATCTTATAGAAACATTTAAAATTATGAAGGGAATAGATAGGATAGATGTGGGCAGGTTGTTTCCACTGGCGGGTGACAGCAGAACTAGGGGACATAGCCTCAAAATAAGGGGAAGTAGATTTAGGACTGAGTTTAGGAGGAACTTCTTCACCCAAAGGGTTGTGAATCTATGGAATTCCTTGCCCAGTGAAGCAGTTGAGGCTCCTTCATTACATGTTTTTAAGGTAAAGATAGATAGTTTTTTGAAGAATAAAGGGATTAAGAGTTATGGTGTTCGGGCCGGAAAGTGGAGCTGAGTCCACAAAAGATCAGCCATGATCTAATTGAATGGCGGAGCAGGCTCGAGGGGCCAGATGGCCTACTCCTGGTTCTTATGTTCTTATAGTATGACGAGATAACATAAGGTCTCCATTGTTGCAGCAGTGAGGTCAGCATGAGGTCTCCATTGTGGCAATAGGTAGGTCAGCATTCGGTCAGTTTTTGCTGGTTTTGATAAGGACAATATTGCATTCTTTACATAGTGAAGATGGACAGCTTGCTATCAAATCAAATGTGTTTGAGTCTAACCCAAACCAATTAGGATTATATTGGGGTGTGATCGGATCGTTTAAGACAGATATGAAATAGTATATCCATGGACGATTTGGCCACCATTTTGAGGAGAGAAAAGAAAGAAAAAGAGAGGAAGAGAAGAAGAAAGAGAAGAGAGAAAGACAGAGAGGAAAAGGAGAGAGACAGAGAGAGAAAGAAAGTAAAGGAAGAGAATTAGAAAAAGAGTTCTGTATTCATATTTCATTTTCAGACTTTGACTTCAGACTTTGACTTTTAAAGTTGTGTTCGGGCTATTGTCTCAGAAGATAATTCCTGTGATTCTTTGAAGAAAATCAAATTGTCTACAAACTACCTTTTAAATGATTTTCATGTTGTAACCAATGAACTCCAAATAAAACAATTCTTATTTGCACCTGACAAGTTTTTAACTTGAATTTCTACTGAGTTTCAGCAATGTACAAGAACAACCGGTAACCCTGAATTGAATAAACTTCATAATCCTAAGATCCTTCAACTTAAGATCCTTCAGATAGGATAGATGCGGGCAGGGTGTTTCCACTGGCGGGTGAAAGCAGAACTAGGGGACATAGTCTCAAAATAAGGGGAAGTAGATTTAGGACTGAGTTTAGGAGGAACTTCTTCACCCAAAGGGTTGTGAATCTATGGAATTCCTTGCCCAGTGAAGCAGTTGAGGCTCCTTCATTACATGTTTTTAAGGTAAAGATAGATAGTTTTTTGAAGAATAAAGGGATTAAGGGTTATGGTGTTCGGGCCGGAAAGTGGAGCTGAGTCCACAAAAGATCAGCCATGATCTCATTGAATGGCGGAGCAGGCTCGAGGGGCCAGATGGCCTACTCCTGTTCCTAGTTCTTATGTTCTTTTTAAGAAAATGTGAAGTTCGGGCTGTCCGCCCGTCTCTGGGTCACGCACAAGGAACAGCACTTTTATTTTGAGTCGCCTGAGGACTCGCTGGACTTCGCGAAAAGGAAAGGACTGGTGGTGGACTGAGAACTTTTGAACTTTGCTGCAACGTTCATGTTTATTAACAAAAAAAAGTTTTTCGTTTTTCGTTTTGTGGATGCTGTCTGTAATGGCTTCTGTATTGATTTGGGACCAGTGGCAGAGCTGAGTGAGTTAAGGTTTTCCTTTGCACTGTTGGGGGATGGAAGTGTGCTTGTTTAGATTTTGGATCTCTTACTTCATCTTTGTTAGCATTTTTTTCCCCTGTTTTTTCTGTCGGGCAATTGTGTTGCGATTGTTTGTTATTGGAATATGTATGTATGAGCGGGGCGGGTGGGGGGGGGAGGGAACATTAGGTGGGAGACTTTTCGGCGCCAGGGTTGGGGGCCACCAAGCTAGCTGGGCGGGCTAGCTCACGGAAGTGGTGGACTGAGAACTTTTGAACTTTGCTGCAACGTTCATGTTTTTTAACAACCCCCCCCCCCCCCCCCCCCCCCCCCCCCCCCCCCGGGTTTGGGGAAGGGGGTGCATATGTTAGGCGTATTAAAGGGGTTGAGTTACATTGTGTTGTTACTAGGGGGCGGGGGAGTAAATGTTCTGCTGACAAGGGAGGGACTTGTGCTAAGGGACAGAGAGGAGGTTGGGGCGGAGGCTGCCTGGGAGCGGGCGGTGGAGGCGCGGAGCATGGGCTGGAGGCGTGCCTAAAAATGGGGATGGCTGATCGGCGAAGGGTGGGGGGGGGGGGGGGGCAGCATTGAGCCCCCCAACTAGGCTGATCACCTGGAAAGTTTGAGGGCTAAATGGGCCGGTCAAGAGGGCACGTGTGTTCGTGCATTTGAGGGGACTGAGGCGGAAGTGGTAATGTTGCAGGAGACTCACCTCAGAGTAACTGGCCAGATTAGACTGAGGAAAGGCTGGGTCAGTCAGGTCTTTTACTCGGGACTAGATTCAAGACTAGAGGGGTCGTGATCCTGATCAATAAGCGGGTGGTGTTTGAAGTGGGTAGAATTGTCTCGGATGTGGGAGGTCGGTACATTATGGTCAGTGGGAAACTGGAGGGGGTTTAGGTGGTATTAGTAAATGTGTATGCGCCAAATTGTGATGATGTGGAGTTTATAAAGAGGATGCTGGGGAAGATACTGGACCTGGACTCGCACAGGTTGGTCATGGGAGGGGACTTCAACACAGTTATGTACCCTAGCTTGGACCGGTCAAGCTCGAAAACAGGCAGGGTGCCAGCAATGGCAAAGGAACTAAAAGGATTAATGGAGCAGATTGGGGGGGGGGGGGAGAGAGCTGGATCCATGGAGATTTGGGCAGCCGAGGGTGAAAGAGTTCTCCTTCTACTCACTCATGCATAAAGTTTACTCCCAGATTGATTTCTTTATTCTAAGCAGGGCTTTACTGACGGGGGTGGTGGGCACGGGGTACTCGGCGATCACAATCTCAGACCATGCCCGGCACTGGGTTGACCTGCAGGTTAGTAAAAACAGTAACCAGTGCCCGCACTGGAGGTTAGATGTGGGACTTTTGGCTGACAAAGGGATGTGATGTGGCTGAGGAAATGTATTCAGAGCTACCTGCAGGTCAACGACACGGGGGAAATTTCAGCAGCGATGGTCTGGGAAGCACTGAAAGTGGTGGTCAGAGGGGAGCTGATCTCGAAACGGGCCCATAGGGAGAAGGTAGACAGGGCAGAGATGGACCGACTGGTTAAGGATATACTACAGGTCGACAGGAGGTATGCGGAGACCCCAGAGGCAGGGCTTTTAAGGGAATGGCAGAGGTTACAGGCAGAGTTTAGCTTGCTGATCACAGGGAGGGTGGTGGAGCGGCTGCGAAAGGCGAGGGAGGCGATCTATGAGCATGGAGAGAAGGCCAGCAGAATGCTTGCACAGCAGCTTAGAAAGAGGGAGGCAGCCAGGCAGATAGGGAAAGTAAAAGACGGAGACGGGAACCTGGTTGGAGACTCAGCAGAGGTGAATAAGGTGTTTAAGGAGTTTTATAGTTGGCTAAACTGTTTCATTAATGAAGCGAGGCTTCATTAAAGAGCGGAGAGAGACAGGGGCGAGGCTTCATTAAAGAGCGGAGAGACAGGGGCGAGGCTTCATTAAAGAGCTTGGAGAGACGGGTGAGGCTTCATTAAAGAGCGGAGAGACGGGGCGAGACTTCATTAAAGAGCGGAGAGACGGGGCGAGGCTTCATTAAAGAGCGGAGAGACAGGGGCGGCGAGACTTCATTAAAGAGCGGAGAGACAGGGGCGAGGCTTCATTAAAGAGCGCGGAGAGACAGGGGCGAGGCTTCATTAAAGAGCGCGGAGAGACGGGCGAGGCTTCATTAAAGAGAGCGGAGAGACGGGGCGAGGTTTCACTAAAGAGCGAAGAGACGGGGCGAGACTTCATTAAAGAGCGGAGAGACAGGGGTGAGACTTTGTTAAAGAGCCAGGGGCTCTTTATGAGCAGGTAAGTGCTATATTATATTATTTTTTATTTATTTTATATTTGTTAACCAGAACTTGGTTGGAACTTAGAGGGATAGCAGGGAAGGCAGTGCAATGTTCCTCCTGCAGGATGTTTGAGGTGAGGGATGCCGTAAGTGTCCCTGCTGATTTTACCTGCAGGAAGTGCAGCCATCTCCAGCTCCTCCAAGACCGAGTTAGGGAACTGGAGCTGGAGTTGGATGAACTTCGGATCATTCGGGAGGCAGAGGGGGTCATAGATAGGAGCTTCAGGGAAGTAGTTACACCAAAGACTGGAGATAGATGGGTAACTGTAAGAGGGACTGGGAAGAAGCAGTCAGTGCAGGGACCCCCTGCGGTCGTTCCCCTGAGTAACAAGTATACCGTTTTGAATACTTGTGGGGGGGACGACTTACCGGGGTAAGCCATGGGGTACGGGCCTCTGGCACGGAGTCTGTCCCTGTTGCTCAGAAGGGAAGGGGGGAGAGGAGCAGAGCATTAGTAATTGGGGACTCAATAGTCAGGGGCACAGAAAGGAGATTTTGTGGGAGCGAGAGAAACTCACGTTTGGTATGTTGCCTCCCAGGTGCAAGGGTACGTGATGTCTCGGATCGTGTTTTCCGGGTCCTTAAGGGGGAGGGGGAGCAGCCCCAAGTCGTAGTCCACATTGGCACTAATGACATAGGTAGGAAAGGGGACAAGGATGTCAGGCAGGCCTTTAGGGAGCTCGGATGGAAGCTCAGAGCGAGAACAAACAGAGTTGTTATCTCTGGGTTGTTGCCCGTGCCACGTGATAGTGAGACGAGGAATAGGGAGAGAGAGCAATTAAACACGTGGCTACAGGGATGGTGCAGGCGGGAGGGATTCAGATTTCTGGATAACTGGGGCTCTTTCTGGGGAAGGTGGGACCTCTATAGACAGGATGGTCTACATCTGGACCTGAGGGGCACCAATATCCTGGGGGGGAGATTTGTTAGTGCTCTTTGGGGGGGTTTAAACTAATTCAGCAGGGGCATGGGAACCTGGATTGTAGTTTTGGGGTACGGGAGATTGAGAGTATAGAGGTCAGGAGCATAGATTTGACTTCGCAGGAGGGTGCCAGTGTTCAGGTAGGTGGTTTGAAGTGTGTCTACTTCAATGCCAGAAGTATACGAAATAAGGTAGGGGAACTGGCAGCATGGGTTGGTACCTGGGACTTCGACGTTGTGGCCATTTCAGAGACATGGATAGAGCAGGGACAGGAATGGTTGCTGCAGGTTCCGGGGTTTAGGTGTTTTAGTAAGCTCAGAGAAGGGGGCAAAAGAGGGAGAGGCGTGGCGCTGCTAGTCAAGGACAGTATTACGGTGGCGGAAAGGATGCTAGATGGGGACTCTTCTTCCGAGGTAGTATGGGCTGAGGTTAGAAACAGGAAAGAAGAGATCACCCTGTTGGGAGTTTTCTATAGGCCACCTAATAGTTCTAGGGATGTAGAGGAAAGGATGGCGAAGATGATTCTGGAAAAGAGCGAAAGTAACAGGGTAGTTGTTATGGGAGACTTTAACTTTCCAAATATTGACTGGAAAAGATATAGTTCGAGTACATTAGATGGGTCGTTCTTTGTACAATGTGTGCAGGAGGGTTTCCTGACACAATATGTTGACAGGCCAACAAGAGGCGAGGCCACATTGGATTTGGTTTTGGGTAATGAACCAGGACAGGTGTTAGATCTGGAGGTAGGTGAGCACTTTGGAGACAGTGACCACAATTCGGTGACCTTTACGTTAGTGATGGAAAGGGATAAGTATACCCCGCAGGGCAAGAGTTATAGCTGGGGGAAGGGCAATTATGATGCCATTAGACATGATTTAGGATGTGTAGGTTGGAGAAGTAGGCTGCAAGGGTTGGGCACACTGGATATGTGGAGCTTGTTCAAGGAACAGCTATTGCGTGTTCTTGATAAGTACGTACCAGTCAGGCAGGGAGGAATGGGTAGAGCGAGGGAACCGTGGTTTACCAAAGAAGTGGAATCTCTTGTGAAGAGGAAGAAGGAGGCCTATGTGAAGATGAGGCGTGAAGTTTCAGTTGGGGCGCTTGATAGTTACAAGGAAGCGAGGAAGGATCTAAAGAGAGAGCTAAGACGAGCAAGGAGGGGACATGAGAAGTCTTTGGCAGGTAGGATCAAGGAAAACCCAAAAGCTTTCTATAGGTATGTCAGGAATAAAAGAATGACTAGGGTAAGAGTAGGGCCAGTCAAGGACAGTGGTGGGAAGTTGTGTGTGGAGGCTGAGGAGATAAGCGAGATACTAAATGAATACTTTTCGTCAGTATTCACTCAGGAAAAAGATAATGTTGTGGAGGAGAATGCTGAGACCCAGGCTATTAGAATAGATGGCATTGAGGTGCGTAGGGAAGAAGTGTTGGCAATTCTGGACAAGGTGAAAATAGATAAGTCCCCGGGGCCTGATGGGATTTATCCTAGGATTCTCTGGGAAGCCAGGGAAGAGATTGCTGAGCCTTTGGCTTTGATTTTTATGTCATCATTGGCTACAGGAATAGTGCCAGAGGATTGGAGGGTAGCAAATGTGGTCCCTTTGTTCAAGAAGGGGAGTAGAGATAACCCCGGTAACTATAGGCCGGTGAGCCTCACGTCTGTTGTGGGTACAGTCTTGGAGAGGATTATAAAAGATACGATTTATAATCATCTAGATAGGAATAATATGATTAGGGATAGTCAGCATGGTTTTGTGAAGGGTAGGTCATGCCTCACAAACCTTATCGAGTTCTTTGAGAAGGTGACTGAACAGGTAGACGAGGGTAGAGCAGTTGATGTGGTGTATATGGATTTCAGTAAAGCGCTTGATAAGGTTCCCCACGGTTGGCTATTGCAGAAAATACGGAGGCTGGGGATTGAGGGTGATTTAGAGATGTGGATCAGAAATTGGCTAGTTGAAAGAAGACAGAGGGTGGTAGTTGATGGCAAATGTTCAGAATGGAGTTCAGTTACGAGTGGTGTACCACAAGGATCTGTTCTGGGGCCGTTGCTGTTTGTCATTTTTATAAATGACCTAGAGGAGGGCACAGAAGGTTGGGTGAGTAAATTTGCAGACGACACTAAAGTCGATGGAGTTGTAGACAGTGTGGAAGGATGTTGCAGGTTACAGAGGGACATAGATAAGCTGCAGAGCTGGGCTGAGAGGTGGCAAATGGAGTTTAATGTAGAGAAGTGTGAGGTGATTCACTTTGGAAAGAAAAACAGGAATGCAGAATATTTGGCTAATGGTAAAATTCTTGGCAGTGTGGATGAGCAGAGGGATCTCGGTGTCCATGTACATAGATCCCTGAAAGTTGCCACCCAGGTTGATAGGGTTGTGAAGAAGGCCTATGGTGTGTTGGCCTTTATTGGTAGAGGGATTGTGTTCCGGAGCCATGAGGTCATGTTGCAGCTGTACAAAACTCTGGTACGGCCGCATTTGGAGTATTGCGTACAGTTCTGGTCGCCTCATTATAGGAAGGACGTGGAAGCTTTGGAACGGGTGCAGAGGAGATTTACCAGGATGTTGCCTGGTATGGAGGGAAAATCTTGTGAGGAAAGGCTGATGGACTTGAGGTTGTTCTCGTTAGAGAGAAGAAGGTTAAGAGGTGACTTAATAGAGGCATACAAAATGATCAGAGGGTTAGATAGAGAGCCTTCTCCCGCGGATGGAGGTGGCTAGCACGAGGGGACATAGCCTTAAATTGAGGGGTAATAGATATAGGACAGACGTCAGAGGTAGGTTTTTTACGCAAAGAGTGGTGAGGCCGTGGAATGCCCTACCTGCAACAGTAGTGAACTCGCCAACATTGAGGGCATTTAAAAATTTATTGGATAAGCATATGGATGATAATGGCATAGTGTAGGTTAGATGGCCTTTAGTTTTTGACTTCCCATGTCGGTGCAACATCGTGGGCCGAAGGGCCTGTACTGCGCTGTATCGTTCTATGTTCTATGTATCGGACCCAATAGAGGGGATGGAAGAAATCATGAGGATTTTAGGGGAATTTGGCCGGTTTTCAGGGTATTAGCTAAATATGGGGAAAAGTGAGATGTTTTCAGTCCAGGTGAGGGGACAGGAGAGGCGATTGGGGGAGCTGCCGTTTAGATTAGTAGGGGGAAGCTTGAGGTATCTCGGCATCCAAGCGGCAAGTTTTTTTTACACAGAGGGTAATGGGTGCCTGGAACTCGTTGCCGGAGGAGGTGGTGGAAGCAGGGATGATAGTGACATTTAAGGGGCATTTGACAAATACATGAATAGGATGGGAATAGAGGGATACGGACCGAGGAAGTGTAGAAGAATTTAGTTTAGACGGGCAGCATGGTCGGCACAGGCTTGGAGGACCGAAGGGCCTGTTCCTGTGCTGTACGTTTCTTTGTTCTTTGTTTTAGTAACTATTACTGGGCGGCGAATATAGCCATGATGAGAAAGTGGGTGGTGGGAGGAGGGTTGGCATGGGAGCGTATGGAGGCGGCTTCATGCAAGGGCATCAGTTTGGAGGCATTGATAACGGCGCCTCTGCCGTTCCCGCCGGCACGGTGCTCCTCCAGCCCGTGGTGATGGCGGCCTTGAGAGTCTGGGGGCAATGGAGGAGACATGTGGCAGCAGATGGAGCATCGGTCTGGTCCCCAACTGTAATAATCACTGGTTTGCCCCAGGAAGTATGGATAGGGGGTTCCGGATATGGCGGAGAGCAGGGATTGAGAGGATGGGGGATATGTTTATAGAGGGGAGCTTTCTGAGTATGAAGGCACTGGAGGAGAAGTTTGGGTTGGCGAGGGGAAACAAATTCAGATACCTGCAGGTGCGGGACTTCCTACGTAGACAGGTGTCAACCTTTCTGCTCCTACCGCTAAGGGGATTCAGGACAGGGTAGTTTCCAGAGGGTGGGTGGGAGAAGGGAGAGTCTCTGACATTTACAAGGAACTTATGGGGTCAAAGGAGACGCAGACCGAGGAGCTGAAGCGCAAGTGGGAGGAGGAGCTGGGAGGAGAGGTAGAGGATGGTCTATGGGCGGAGGCGTTGAGTAGAGTCAATGCGTCCACAACATGTGCCAGGCTCAGCCTGATACAATTCAAGGTCGTTCACCGGGCTCACATGACAGTGGCCTGGATGAGCAGGTTCTTTGGGGTGGAAGACAGGTGCGCAAAGTGTGCGGGACGACCAGCGAACCATGTCCACAAGTTCTGGACATGTCCGAAGCTGAGGGGATTTTGACAGGGGTTTGCACATGTCATGTCCACAGTGTTAAAAACAAGGGTGGCACTGAGTCCATTTTCGGGATGTCAGAAGATCTGGGAATCCAGGAGGAGAAATAGGCAGATGTTCTGGCCTTTGCTTCCCTGGTAGCCCGGAGACGGATACTATTAGCTTGGAGGGACTCAAAGCCCCCAAAGTCAGAGACCTGGCTATCTGACATGGCTAGCTTTCTCTGTCTGGAGAAAATAAAGTTTGCCTTGAGAGGGTCACTGTTGGGGTTCACCCGGAGGTGGCAACCGTTCGTCGACTTCTTTGCGGAAAATTAATCATCAGCAGAAGGGTGGGGGGGGGGGGGGGGGGGGGGGGGGGTTAGTATCGAGTAGGTGGTTAATAAAGGTGGGACCTGTAAGGGATGGAGACGGCTTTTGCACAATGTTTATGGATTCATGTACGTTATTTACTTTATTATTGTAATACCAACAATACCTCAATAAAATGTTTATTTTAAAAAGAATGGTCAGCGTGGCCAATTGTCAGGGGGAGGTCATGCCTAACAAATTTGATTGAAAATTTTGAGCATGTGGCCAGGTGTGTAGATGAGGGTAGTGCAGTTGATGTAGTTTACATGGATTTCAGCAAAGTCTTTGACAAGGTCCTGCATGGGAGACTTATAAAGAAAGCAAATACACATGGGATACAGGGTGATTTGATAAGGCGGATTCATAATTGGCTTAGGAGTAGGAGACAGAGGGTGATGACTGACGGCTGCTTTAGTGACTGGAAGTCAGTGACCAGTGGCGTACCATAGGGATCCGTGCTGGGCCCCCTATTGTTTGCCATTGAAAAAAATAAATTGAGTACCCAATTATTTTTCCCCAATTCAGGGCCAATTTAGTGTGGCCAATCCACCTACCCTGCACACTTTTGGGCTGGGGGCGAACCCCATGCAGACACGGGGAGAATGTGCAAACTCCACACAGACAGTGACCCAGAGCCAGGATCGAACCTGGGACCTCGGCACCATGAGGCAGCAGTGCTAACCATTGCACAACCGTGCTCCAGCAATATTGATTTTAATCTACAGGCTGAAACTTGCCCAATGCACATTATTTTTAATTGATACTTGTCAATCCAGTTCCTATCGCCATGGGCCAACAGAGCAGTCTCTAATCTGACACAATGTTCACAATTTGCTTAAGATAGCTGATGTGAAGAATGTTAAAATGTTGCACATCCGTGCAGAGAGCATGTACATCTGTCGTGATGCACATTGGGACCAATGTCAGAGGCAGAAAAGGATTGAAAGCAGATTTTAGGAAGTTAGAAAGGAAATTGAAAAGCAGGATATCAAGAGCAGTAATCTCACGATTACTCCCAGTGCCTCGTGCTAGTGAGCTTCAGAATAGGAAGATCGAGCAGTTTGACACATGGCTGGTGAAATGGAGTAAGAGGGAGGGCTGTAGATTTCTGAGGCATTGAAACCAGTTATGGGGCAGGTGGGACCTATACAAGGACGGTTACACCTTAACAGGACTGGGGCTAATGTCCTTGCAGGGAGGTTTGTGAACGCTGTTGGGGAGGATTGAAGCTAAATTGGCAGAGGGGTGATCACCTAAGGGGAAATTCAGAGTGGAGAGGAGAAAAGCTGGCAACAGGAAGTAGTGAAGTATAAACTGAAAAGGAGGATATATCAGAGAGTACTGGGATAGATATGACAGTTTGACAGAGTCAGCAATACTAAGAAATTTCCTGGGGTCAGAGTAAGGGGAAAAGTTTTTTAAAAGGTCTAAACCAGAGTGAATATGCATGTGTGTGAACGCACAGCGTGCAGCTAATAAGGTTGGTTAACTACAGGTACAAGTTGACAAATGGACAGCACGGTAGCACAGTGATTAGCTCTGTTGCTTCACAGCTCCAGGGTTCCAGGTTCGATTCCCCGCTGGGTCACTGTCTGTGTGGAGTCTGCACATCCTCCCCGTGTGTACGTGGGTTTCCTCCGGGTGTTCCGGTTTCCTCCCACAGTCCAAAGATGTGCAGGTTAGGTGGATTGGCCATGATAAATTGCCCTTAGTGTCCAAAATTGCCCTTAGTGTTGGGTGGGGTTACTGGGTTATGGGGATAAGGTGGAAGTGTTGACCTTGGGTAGGGTGCTCTTTCCAAGAGCCGGTGCAGACTCAATGGGCCGAATGGCCTCCTTCTGCACTGTAAATTCTATGATATCCTAGAAGACCATGTGTGCAGGAAATGCCCCCGAACGCAGAAACTTCAGCCTGAGCAGTGCTGGAGACACTTTTGGAACATCCACGAGGCTGAGTGCGGATAGCACATTTAGAGAGGTGGTCACACCACAGCTGAAGGAATTGGAGAAAAAAAGAGAATGGGTGACCACAGACAGGCAAAAAGAAATGGCCAGGTGGTGCAGGAGACCCCTGGCATCCCGCTCACAAATCAGTTTTCCATTTTGGAAACTGATGAGGGTACTGGTTCCTCCAGGAAGTGCCGACAAAGCCAAACTTCTGGCACCATAAACGGCCTGACAGGACATGAGGGGAGTTTGAAACTTCATAATTTGGAGCAGTGTGGTAATTAAAATAGGTAAGTGGTGAATTTAATTTTGCTGTTTTTCAGTTAAAAGTTGAGTGGACCAGTTAGCTGGAGCTGCCCACACCCTAATTGCTGAGTGGCAGTTATCTCAATCACCTTTGTGGGCAGCACGGTAGCATTGTGGATAGCACAATTGCTTCACAGCTCCAGGGTCCCAGGTTCAAGTCCGGCTTGGGCCACTGTCTGTGCGGAGTCTGCCCATCCTCCCTGTGTGTGCGTTGGTTTCCTCCGGGTACTCCGGTTTCCTCCCACAGTCCAAAGAGGTGCAGGTTAGGTAGATTGGCCATGATAAATTGCCCTTAGTGTCCAAAATTGCCCTTCGTGTTGGGTGGGGTTACTGGGTTATGGGGATAGGGTGGAGGTGTTGACCTCGGGTAGGGTGCTCTTTCCAAGAGTCAGTGCAGACTTGATGGGCCGAATGGCCTCCTTCTGCACTGTAAATTCTATGATAACCTGAAGCCTGATTAGAGGCAAAGGTGTAAATTTTTTTCAACACATAAAAGGTAAGAGAGAGGCAAAAATAGACATTGGACCAGTGGAAAATGTGGCTGCAAAAGTAATAATAGGAAACAAAGAAATGGCAGAGGAACCGAATAGTTACTTTGCATCAGTCTTCACAGTGGAAGACACCAGTGGAATGCCAGAGCTCCAGGAGAATCGGGGCAGAGGTGAATGCAGTGACCATTACTAAGGAGAAGGTTCTGGGGAAACTGAAAGGACTGAAGGAGGATAAATCACCTGGACCGGATAGACTACACTCCAGTGTCGTAAAAGAGATAGCTGAGGAAATTGTGGGGGCATTGGTGGTGATCTTTCGGGAATCACTGGAGGCAGGAAGGGTCCCAGAGGACTGGAAAGTGGCTAATGTAACATGGCTGTTTAAGTAGGGAGGGAGGCAGAAGACGGGAAATTATCGGCCGGTTAGCCTGACTTCGGTCATTGGTAAGATTTTATTTTATTTTATCCGTTATTAAAGCTGAAATCACGGAGTACTTGGAAGTGCATGATAAAATAGGATTGAATCAGCACGGCTTTGTCAAAGGGAGGTCATGTCTGACAAATCTGTTAGAGTTCTTTGAGGAAGTAACAAGGAAGTTGGACAAAGGAGAATTAGTGGACAGGGCTGGTTTAGCTCAGTGAGCGAGACAGCTAGTTTGCAATACAGAACAAGGCCAGCAGCACGGGTTCAATTCCCGTACCACCTGAGAATTCTGAATTCTCCCTCTGTGTACTTGAACAGGCACTGGAATGTGGTGACTAGGGGCTTTTCACAGTAACTTCATTGCAGTGTTAATATAAGCATACTTGTGACAATAAGTTTATTTATTTATTCATTTATTTATTTATTTAACTTTCCAGAAGGTCTTTGACAAGGTACCGCGTAGGAGACTGTTAAATAAGTTAAGAGCCCATGGTGTTAAGGGTAAGATCCTGGCATGGATAGAGGATTGGCTTACTGGCAGAAGGCATAGAGTGGGGATAAATAGACCTTTTTCAGGATGGCAGCCGGTGACTAGTGATGTGCCTCAGGGGTCTGTGCTGGGACCACATCTTTTCACAATACACATTAATGACCTGGAGGAAGGTACTGAAGGCACTGTTGCTAAGTTTGCAGATGATACAAAGATCTACAGAGGGACAGGTAGTATTGAGGAAGCAAGGGAGCTGCAGAAGGATTTGGACAAGCTGGGAGAGTGGGCAAAGTAGTGTCAGATGAAAGACAATGCGGAAAAGTGTGAGGTTATGCACTTTGGAAGGAGAAATGGAGGCATAGACTATTTTCTAAATGGAGAAATGCTAAGGAAATCAGAAGCACAAAGGGATTTTGGAGTCCTTGTTCACGATTTTCTTTTTTGTTTTAAATTTAGAGTACCCAATTGTGTTTTTTTCCAATTAAGGGGCAATTTAGCGTGGCCACTCCACCTAACCTGCACATCTTTGGGTTGTGGGGGTGAAACCCACGCAAACACGGGGAGAATGTGCAAACTCCACACGGACAGTGACCCAGAGCCGGGATTCGAACCCGGGTCCTCAGGGCTGTAGTCCCAGCGTTAACTACTGTGCCAAGTGCCGCGTTCACGATTCTATTAAGGTTAACATGCAGGCTCAGTCGGCAGTTAGGAAGGAAAATTCAATGTTAGCATTCATGTCGAGAGGACCAGGGATATACTTCTGAGGCTATACAAGGCTCTGGTCAGACCCCATTTGGAGTATTGTGAGCAGTTTTGGAAAAGGGTCCAGAACGATGCCTGGAATGAAGAGCTTGTCACACGAGGAACGGTTGAGGACTCTGGGTCTGTACTCGGCCAAACCACAGAGTGTCGTTAAGACAGAGATAGATAGGTTTTTCATCAATAAGGGTTCAGGGGTTATGGGGAGAAGGCAGGAGAATGGGGATGAGAAAAATATCAGCCATGATTGAATGGCGGAGCAGACTCATTGGGCTGGGTGGTCTGATTCTGCTCCTATGTCTTATGGTCTTATGGGAGGAAGAAGAAAGCAGGAGCAATGGGGGTAGGGGATTAATTTGTTAGGGCAGCAGACAGGCGTTTCTGCGCCGTAGGCGTGACTCCAGGATGGTGTGTCGTGTCCCAGGTGCCAGAGTCCGGGATGCCACTGAGTGGCTGCAGAGCACCCTGAAGGGGGAGGGTGATAAGACAGAGGTGGTGGTGCACATTGATACCAATGAATAGATAGAATGAGGTCATTGGCCAGGTCCATGTGTGAATGGTTGTACACAGGGCAGCTCCTGCTCGAAGGCATAGAAAATAGCTCTTTTTTACCTGAAAACGGGAGAAACTGCGACAGAAAAGTGTAGCTGAAGGTTGGAGAAGACATTCCACCGCAGGTGTGGCATGTCATCTGCTGGTTACCAAACCCGGCAGAAGAAGGTGAAAGATCTGTCAAGGAACTGGAAGAGATCTGCGGCGCAGGAGTTACTGGAAAGATGGTGGGGAGGGAAGGGCCAGTGCAGGTTGGAAAACCCCAAATGGAGCAGATTATGGTTTTTATCAACGAAGGAAAGAGATGCAGAAGGATTGATCGAAAGCCATCGAAGGGGCTGTGGCACCCCTGAAGGGCTCAATGAAAAGGGTTGAAAAGTGTCTGGAGGCACGGGGTCGCTGATCTGAGAGATGGAGAGGATGATGTCAGCCCACAGAGATTGGGTGTTGACATTGGAGGCGGAGGTGGGACTCTTGGGAGACCTTTGCAAGACGCTGAAATCAAAGCTAGAAAAGCAAGAGAATAGGTTCTGCCTTCTCAACCTGAGGGGGTGGAGGGGAAGGGAGGGAGATGCGATGTGGCAGGGTTGGAGATGAAACGTGGTCAGGGACGGGGAAGGAGGTCATCTCCTACTCAGTGTAGATGCAAAAATCCTGACAAAAAGCTTGGCGAAGCGCCTGAAGAGTTGCATGCCCAGAGGTGGTTGTGAAGGACCAGACGGGCTTTGTCAAGAGTGGACAGCTAACATTGGACGTCAGGTGCCTGCTGAACGTTACAATGACTCCACCCGGAGAGGGGACACCAAAAGTGATCATCTCCCTGGATGCAGAAAGGGCATTTTACAGAGTCAAGTGGAAGTACCTTATCGAGATACTGGAACCTTTGGGCTTGGGCCTGGATTCACCTCCTGGGTGAAACTTCTGTACAGCGCTCTCATGAGGAGCAAAGACAACAAACAAACGTAAAGAAATATACAGCACAGGAACAGGCCCTTTGACCCTCAAAGCCTGCTCTGTCCATGCTGCCCGTCTAACCTAAAACCTTCTACCGTTCCGGGTCCGTATCCCTCTTCCCATCCTATTCATGTATTTACCAAGACACCACTTAAACATTACTGTCGTACCTGCTTCCACCACTTCCTCCGGCAACGGGTTCAAGGAACACACGACCCTTTGTATAAAAAAAACTTCCCTTGCACATCCTCTAAACTTTGCTCCTCGTACCTTAAACCTAAGTCCCTAGTAATTGACTCTTCCATCCTGGGGAAAAAGCTTTTGACTATCCACTGTGTCCATCGCCCTCATAATGTTCGGGACTTCTATCAGGTCACCCCTCAACCTCCGTCATTCCACCGAGAACAAACCGAGTTTATCCAACCTCTCTTCATAGCTAATGCCCTCCGTACCAGGCAACATCCTGGTAAATCTCTTCTGTGCCCTTTCCAAAGCCTCCACATCCTTCTGGTAGTGTGACGACCAGAATTACACACTATATTTCAAGATACAGACATCTTGGAAGGGTCTTCTAATGAGGCTTTGGAGGTAGAGCTTAGGTACAAAAGGGGGCAGTCACACTGCTGAGAATATTATAGACCACCAAATAGCAGGAAATAGAGGAGTGGATAGGTAGACAATTCACTGAGGTGTGTAAACACAATAATAGAGCAATTATATTTGGAGATTTCAACTTTCCCAACATTATTTGTGATGGTCACGTTGTAAAGGGTTTAGAAGGAGAAGATTTTTAAAGGTATTCAAAAGAGCTTTTGATATCAACATGTCAAAGGTCCAACAAGGGATGGTGCAGTGCCGGACTTAGTTCTGTGGAATGAAGCTGGACGGGTATTCTAGGTGGGGGGGGGGGGGGGGGGCATTTTAGTGATAGCGACCACAACACTCTACGTTTTAAATTTGTCATGGAAAAGGAAAAAGATGGTCTGCGAAAAGGAGTTTTGGATTGGGGGAAGGCTGATTTTATTAAAATAAGTCAGGATCCGGGCAAAGTAGACTGGGAACAACTTCTGGGCAAATCAGCAGCAGAACAGTTTGAGTGGGGGGCAGTGGGGGAGGGGAGTTCAAAACGAAAATGGTGAGAGTACAGGACCAACATGCAGGAGCAACAAGTCCAGAGAACCCTGGATGTCTTGGAATATTCAGCACTGGATGAGAAGGAAATGAGAGGCTTTAACAGGTATAAAGGGCGTAAATCTACAGAGGCACTCGTGGATTATAGAAAGTGCAGGGGAGAGATCAAAAAAGCAATTAGGAGAGCAAAGAGGGGGCCTGAAAACCCACTGGCAGCTAAGATTAGGGAAAATCTCAAGAAGGCTCCGCCGCCGTTCAATCAGATCATGGCTGGTCTCCTCTCAATCAGATCATGGCTGGTCTCCTCTCAGTCTCATTTCCACCTTCCTGTTCACTCCCCATAATCCTTCATCCTGCTAAATAAAAACCTATCTTTCTCCTCAAATTTGTTCAGTTTTCCAGCTTCCACTGTCCTCTGGGTTAGAAAATTCAGGGACTGGCCAAAATGATTGACAAGGGAAGGGCTGTGGATGTTGTCTACATGGACTTTAGTAAAGCATTTGACAAGGTCCGTCATGGCAGGCTGGTGCAAAAGATTAAATCCCACGGGATCAGGGGTGAACTAGCTAGATGGTTTCAGAACAGGCTTGGCCATAGGAGACAGAGTGTAGCGGTGGAAGAGTGATTTTCCAAATGGAGGTCCGCAGGGATCGGTACTAGGACCTCTGCTGTTTGTGATAATGACTTGGGAGAAAACGTAGTGGGTCTGATTAGCAAGTTTGCGGATGATACTAAGATTGCAGGAGTTGCAGATAGTGATGAAGAATGTCAAAGAATACAGCAGCATGTAGATAGGCTGAAAAATTGGGTGGAGAAGTGCCAGATGGAATTTAACCTGGACAAATGCGAGGTGTTGCATTTTGGTAAATCCAATTCAGGTGGGAGCTATAAAATAAATGGCAGGAGCATAGACACAGAGAGAGATTTGAGCGTGCAGATCCACAGTTCCTTAAAAGTGGCAGCACAGGTGGAAATAGTGATAAAGAAAGCATATGGCATGCTTACCTTCATCGGACGGGGTATCGAGTATAAAAGCTCGCAAATTATGTTAGTTATATAGAAAGTTGGTTAGGGCCCATTTGGAATACTGTTTCCAATTCTGGTCACCACACTACCAGAAGGACATGGAGACTTTGGAGAGAGTACAGAAAAGGTTTACCAGGATGTTGCCTGGTCTGGAGTGTATTAGCTATGAGGAGAGATTGAATAAACTGGGATTGTTCTCCCTAGAGAGATGGAGGCTGAGGGGCGACCTGATAGAAGTTTGTAAAATTATTAGGGGTATAGATAGGGTGAACCGTTGGAGGCTTTTTCCCAGGGCAGAAATGACAATTACAGGGGGACACAAGTTCAAGGTGAGGGGGGAAAGGTTCAGTGGAGATTGTGGAGGAAGTTTTTTTTACACAGAGGGGGTTGGTGGCCTCGAATGCACTGCCAAGTGAGGTGGTTGAGGCAGATACTTAGCAACCTTTAAGACTTATCTGGGTCGTCACATGGACAGACGGGGTATAGAAGGATATAGGGAATTGATCTAGATAGGATACGTGTTCGGCGCAGGCTTGGAGGACTGAAGGGCCAGTTCCTGTGCTGTACTGTTCTTTGTTGTTCTTTGACTGGGAGGAAACCGGAGCACCCAGAGGAAACCCATGGGGAGAATGTGCTAACTCCACATAGACATTCACCGAAACCCAGAATTGAACCCGGGTCCCTGGTGTTGTGCGGCAGCAGTGCTAACCACCGTGCCCGCCCCTTAAATTTTCATGTTTCTAGTTTCCATCACTGACCCTTTTGTCTTGGCCTGCATAGACACAGAGTGAAAACTGAATAGTTAATGTCAGTAACTGGAAACGCGTTATCATTGAGGAGGGAAAGTTCTATAGAATTTCTTCAACGGATTATGGGCAGGTGGTAAGACTTCTCAAGGAGAGTAGAGAGAGTTTCATCTTATATTCATTAAACCATCACCAACCGCAACCTGGCCAATAGCCTGAGTGGTTAAGTCCCAGGTTTCAACCTTGCATGGAATGTTTGGACAGCCCTCAACTGCTTGAGGACGGTCCAGAGAAGATGAGGCCACTTGCTCCACAAGTGGAACATGAGGAACAGCTCAAATTATGACTGTAGCTATTCAAGTCAGGCCATCGGCCATCTGCCCTGGGCGATCCATTCCTGGTGGCATCACAACCATTCACACTGCATTAGTGGAGACAGTGAATTAATTGGTAACCACAACATTGAACTATAATTGCTTCCCCAGCTGTAAAAAATCGATCTTAAATTCAATTGTTTATATTTGACCTGGGCACAGACTCTCCTCTTGATCTGATAACATGGACAGAGTATTCATCTATACTGGATGAGTTGCTATGGTGGAAATTCACTTTACCATCTCTAAAGACTTTGCAAAAGACCAAGTTTACTTTTGACTGTTTGTCTTAAAGATTTGAAACTTTGTTTTTAAAGGATGAGGAAAGCATGAAGCAAGTTCTTGTCGTTGGTCTTGATGGCGCCGGGAAGACCAGTGTTCTGCACAGTCTGTCTACCAATACAGTCAAAAGGAGTGATAGACCTACCGCGATGTTTAACAGCGTGTGTGTTAAAACTGAAGAAGCTGAGATTGAATTTCTCGAGGGTAAGTCAAAATGTTTCAGTTTAACCTTTCAAGACGTGTGTAAATGTGGAGATGGAAAAGGTTGATTGCAACATAGAGAGGCAAAATGCCATTCTGAAGGTCTTCATACCTATTCTGTGTTTGTTTTTAGTAGTCAATCTCCTGTAGCTTTGTCATTAGTTAGTAAGAGGAAAGCAGTTACGTGGGTACAAAATTCCGCAGAAAGGGTTGGGGTCTTGATCAGCAGAATCCCTTTTAATAACATTTCCCAGAATTTCCAGGCCTGTACTTGGGGGTGGGAACTATACAATTTGACCTGACCGCCATTGAAATGACTTCATTCTCCACACTGGTTCCTGGAAAGAGCATATTTTTCCAAGTAGGTCCCCTCTCCCACTCCCAAATATTTTAATGGGACTGGGGGCTTGTAAGTGCAGAGAGCATTATTATTTGTCTTGTTAAAATATGCCAAACCCAAACATCCAGCTCCCCAGTTCACATGCCACTTTGAGCAGTTAATGCTGGAACTACTACTTTGTTATTTAGTAATACCCAGGAGCAAAATTAGTTCATTTAGCCCATCGAGCTGCTCCGCCATTCGACCATGGCTGATCTCATCCTGGCCTTAACTCCACTGTCCTAGGGCAGCACGATGGTGCAGTGGTTAGCACTGCTGCCTCATGGCGCTGAGGACCTGGGTTCAATCCCAGCCCACGCTCACTGTCCATGTGGAGTTTCCACATTCTCCGTGTCTGTGTGGGTCACACCCCCACAACCCAAAAGAAGTGTAGGGGAGGTAGATTGGCCACGCTAAATTGCCCCTTAATTGGAAAAAATAATTGGTACTCTAAAAAATTTTTAAAACTCCTCCACCCTGCCTGTTCTCCATAACCCTTCAGCCCATTACCAATTAAAAATCTGTCTAACTCCTCCTTAAATTTAGTCACTGTCCCAACATCCACCGCACTCTGGGGCAGCAAAGTCCACAGATTCACAACCCTTTGGGAGTAGTTTCCCGTCAAATCTGTTTTGAATTTGTTAACCTTTTATCCTCAGACCATGACTCATTCTAGATTGCCCCACACGAGGAAGCTTCCGCTCAACATCTACTTTATCCACACCTTTTAGCATCTTGCATACCTCAATTAGACCTCTTCTCATTCTTCTAAACTCTAGAGAGTATCGGCCTAAACTGTTCAATCTCTCCTCATACGACAAACCCCTCATCTCTGGAATCAATCTAGTGACCCTCCTCTAAACCGCCTCCAATCCCACAACATCTTTCCTCAAATAAGGGACCAAAACTGCACAAAACACCAGGTGCGGTCTCACCAATGCCTTGTACAATTGACACACTTCCTTACCTTTATACTCTATTCCTTTGGCTATAAATGCCAATATTCCATTCACTTTCTTTATTATCTGCTGTACCTGCAAGCTCGTTTTCTCATGAACGAGGAACTCCAGCGCCCTGTCAGTGGTAGGGAAATTACTGGAGAGAATTCGTCAAGACAGGATCTACTCCCATTTGGAAGCAAATGGACGTATTAGTGAGAGGCAGCATGGTTTTGTGAAGGGGATGTTGTGTCTCACTAACTTGCTAGAGTTTTTCGAAGAGGTCACAAAGATGATTGATGCAGGTAGGGCAGTGCATGTTGTCTATATGGACTTCAGTAAGGCCTTTGACAAAGTCCCTCATGGTAGACTGGTACAAAAGGTGAAGTCACACGGGATCAGGGGTGAGCTGGCAAGGTGGATACAGAACTGGCTAGGTCATAGAAGGCAGAGAGTAGCAATGGAAGGGTGCTTTTTTAATTGGAGGGCTGTGACTGGTGGTCCTCAGGGATCAGTGCTGGGACCTTTGCTGTTCGTAGTATATATAAATGATTTGGAGGAAAATGTAACTGGTCTGATTAGCAAATTTGCAGACGACATAAAGGTTGGTGGAATTGCAGATAGCGATGAGGACTGTCAGAGGATACAGCAGAATTTAGATCGTTTGGAGACTTGGGTGGAGAGATGGCAGATGGAGTTTAATCCGGACAAATGTGAGATAATGCATTTTGGAACGTCGAATGCAGGTAGGGAATATACAGTGAATGGTAGAACCCTCAAGAGTATTGAAAGTCAGAGAGATCTAGGTGTACAGGTCCACAGGTCACTGAAAGGGGCAACACAGGTGGAGAAGGTAGTCAAGAAGGCATAGGCATGCTTGCCTTCATTGGCCGGTAAGAAGTCTTACAACACCAGATTAAAGTCCAACATGTTTGTTTCAAACACTAGCTTTCAGAGCACTGCTCCTTCCTCAGGTGAAGGAGCAGTGCTCCGAAAGCTAGTGTTTGAAACAAGCGTGTTGGACTTTAACCTGGTGTTGTAAGACTTCTTACTGTGCTCACCCAGTCCACTTCATTGGCCGGGGCATTGAGTATAAGAATTGGCAAGTCATATTGCAGCTGTATAGAACCTTAGTTAGGCCACACTTGGAGTATAGTGTTCAATTCTGGTCGCCACACTACCAGAAGGATGTGGAGGCTTTAGAAAGCGTGCAGAAGAGATTTACCAGGATGTTGCCTGGTATGGAGGGCATTAGCTATGAGGAGCGGTTGAATAAACTCGGTTTGTTCTCACTGAAACGATGGAGGTTGAGGGGCGACCTGATAGAGGTCTACAGATTATGAGGGGCAGACAGAGTGGATACTCAGAGGCTTTTCCCCAGGGTAGAGGGTCAATTACAAAGGGGCATAGGTTTAAGGTGCGAGGGGCAAGGTTTAGAGGAGATGTACGAGGCAAGTTTTTTTACACAGAGGGTAGTGGGTGCCTGGAACTCGCTGCCGAAGGAGGTGGTGGAAGCAGGGACGATAGTGACGTTTAAGGGGCATCTGGACAAATACATGAATAGGATGGGAATAGAGGGATACGGACCCAGGGAGTGTAGAAGATTTTAGTTTAGACGGGCAGCATGGTTGGCACGGGCTTGGAGGGCCGAAGGGCTGTTCCTGTGCTGTACTTTTCTTTGTTATTTGTTCTTTGCAATGGAGCACTCTGAAATCTCTCCCCATTTAGATAACAATTTGCTGTCCCATTTTTCCGACCAAAATGCTTGGATCACACTTATCCACTTTGAGTTTTGAGAAACTGGAGCATTTTTCATTAAAATAAACAAGATCAAGAGAAAATCTGATATGCAGTTAAACATTTGAGGGTAAATGGAGAAAATCTATTATTCTTTCCAGTGAACGAGAGAGAATGTAATTTAAGACCATCAACAAAAGAACAAGGGAAAGATTTGGAAAACTTCTATACAACGGGTAAATGCAATTGCTGGCCACAAACGATAGTGGAAGCAGGATGCATAACAGCTTTTAAAGGAGAAGTAGAAAAACATTTTTAAAAGGCAAATTTCTGGGAAATGCACAAGAGAAATGGGACTCCGAGAGCCAGCACGGGTATGCTGGCCCAAATGATCTTTGGTGCTGTAAGATTCTAATTTTCAACAAAATTTATATATATAGAACATTACAGCGCAGTACAGGCCCTTCGGCCCTCGATGTTGCGCTGACCTGTGAAACCACTCTGAAGACCATCTACACTATTCCCTATTTAAAACAAGCTTGTACTTTGCTAACCTCTGGTCCACTGCATTACCTATTCTGTTTTCTCTTGAAGTTGGTGGGAGTCAATCTCTACGTAAATGCTGGTCCTCTTATCTACCTGCGTCACAGGCACTGGTTTACGTGGTGGATTCAGCAGACCATAAACGGATGACACTTGCTAAAAAGGAGCTTCACCAATTGGTCCGAAGGCATGCAACACTTCCTGTTGTTGTTTTAGCCAACAAGCAGGTACGTGCCTCATCAGTGTTCACAAAACAAAGGTCAACAGCAATGTGAGCAATTTTCACCAATATTTTGTATGGACCATGTTTGGTAACTGTTATCTAAATCAGACCCGCTGCACTGAACTGGTATCCAAACTGCAGCCAATGGACCACATGTAAGTTCCTTGGCTGATGACCCATCCTTAATGTTCAAAAATATTTACTAGTTCTATACTGCTTGAGAAAACCATTCCCAACACACTCCAGAAACTCATCCTTCACAGTATTTGTGCTAATTAGGTTTATCCAGTCTATATGCAGATTGAAGTCACCCGCGATTACTGCATTATCCATGCTACAAAGAACAATACAGCACAGGAACAGGCCCTTCGGCCCTCCAAGCCTGTATCAGTCATGATACCCACATTGGCCAAAACCCTTTATCTTGTGGCAAGATAAAGATGGATAGTTTTTGGAAGAATAAAGGGTTATGGTGTTCGGGCGGGAAAGTGGAGCTGAGTCCACAAAAGATCAGCCATGATCTCATTGAATGGCGGAGCAGGCTCGAGGGGCCAGATGGCCGACTCCTGCTCAGAGTTCTTATGTGCTTATGTATATCTCTATACACATCCTGTCCATGTGTTTGTCAAGATGCCTTTTGAACGCCGGTAATGTATCTGCTTCCCCAACCTCCCCTGGCACCGCGCTCCAGGCACTCATAGATCATAGAACTCACAGTGCAGAAAGAGACCATTTAGCCCATTGAGTTTGCACCGGCCCTTGGAAAGAGCACCCTACTTTAAAATTTTTTTTAGAGTACCTAATTATATATATTTTTCCAATTTAGGGCAATTTAATGTGGCCAATCCACCTAACCAGCACATCTTTGGGATGTGGGGGTGAAACCCACACAGACATGGGGAGAATATGCAAACTGCGCACGGACAGTGACCCAGGGCCGGGATTCAAACCTGGATCCTCAGCGCCGCAGCCCCATTGCTATCCACTGCGCCACATGCCACCCTCTTTTTACTTTTTAATAAATTTAGAGTACCCAATTATTTTTTGTCCAATTAAGGGGCAATTTAGCGTGGCCAATCCTCCTACCCTGCACATCTTTGGGTTGTGGGGGTGAGACCCACGCAGACATGGGCAGAATGTGCAAACTCCACCCGGGGCCGGGATTCGAACCTCGGTCCTCAACGCCGTAGGCAGCAGTGCTAACCACTGTGCCTCGTGCCACTCTTGGGGCACCCTACACTTAACCCCACACTTCCACCCTATCTCTGTAACCCAGTAACCCCACCTAACCTTTCTGGACACTAAGGGCAATTTAGCACCCTTAGTAAAAAAAAGCCTGCCTCTCACATCTCCACTAAACTTTGTCCCATGGACCTTAAACCTATGCCCCCTGGTGACTGACCCCTCCTCCCTGGGAAGAGTGCCTGCCCATCCACTCTATCCATGCCCCATATAATCCTGTAGACCTCTTATCAGGTCACCTTTCAACCTCCGTCTTTCTAATGAAAACAGTCTCGAGTCTATTCAGTCTCTCCGCATAGCTAACACCCTCCAGATCAGGCAACACCTGGTAAACCTCCTCTGCACCCTCTCCAAAGTCTTCATGTCGTTCTGGTAGTGTGGCGACCAGAATTGTGCACAATATTTCAAGAGCAGCCTTACCAAGGTTCTTTACAACTGCAGCATGACTTGCCAGTTTTCATACTCGATGCCCCGTCCACTGAAGACTACCTTGTCCACTTGTGTTGCCACTTTCAAAGATCTGTGGACCTGCACGCCCAGCTCTCTGACTTTCTGTAATCCTATGAGTTTTGCCATTTACAGTATATTTCCTTTCTGTTATACCTACCAAAATGCATTACCTTACATTTGTCTGGATTAAACTCCATTTGACATTTCTTTGCCCAAGTCTCTAACCTATCGATGCCCTGCTGTATCCTCTGACAATCCTCAACGCTATCTGCCTCTCCACCAACCTTGGTGTCAGCCGCGAACTTACTAATCAGACCAGCTACATTTCCTCCAAATCATTTATGTACACTGCAAACAACAGAGGCCCCATCTCAGATCCCTGTGGAATACCACTAGTCACAACCTTCCATTCAGCAAAACAACCGTCTACTGCTACCCTTGGCCTTCTGTGACCCAGCCAGTTCTGTATCCATCTTACCACCTCACCTCTGATCCAGTGTGACTTTATCTTTTGCACCAGTCTGCCATGAAGGGAGTGAGGCAGACAACGGGAAATTATAGGCCGATTAGCCTGACTTTAGTCATTGGTAAGATTGAAGAGTCCATTATTAAAGATGAGATCGCGGAGTATTTGGAAGTGCATGATAAAATAGGACTGAGTCAGCACGGCTTTATCAAAGGAAGGTCATGTCTGACAAATCTGTTAGAGTTCTTTGAGGAGGTAACAAGGAAGTTTGACAAAGGAGAACCAGTGGACGTGATTTATTTAGATTTCCAGAAGGCCTTTGACAAGGTGCTGCACATGAGATTGTTAAATAAGTTAAGAGCCCATGGTGTTAAGGGTAAGATCCTGGCATGGATAGAGGTTTGGCTGATTGGCAGAAGGCAGAGAGTGGGGATAAAGGGGTCTTTTTCAGGATGGCAGCCGGTGACTAGTGGTGTACCTCAAGGGTCTGTGCTGGGACCACAACTTTTCACAATATACATTAATGATCTGGAAAAATGTACTGAAGGCACTGTTGCTAAGTTTTCAGATGATACAAAGATCTGTAGAGGGGCAGGTAGTATTGAGGAAGCAGGCGTGCTGCAGAAGGACTTGGACAGGTTAGGAGAGTGGGCAATGAAGTGGCAAATGGAATACAATGTGGAAAAGTGTGAGGTTATGCACTTTGGAAAGAGGAATTTAGGCATAGACTTTTTTCTAAATGGGAAGATGCTTAGGAAATCAGAAGCACAAAGTGACTTGGGAGTCCTTGTTCACGATTCTCTTAAGGTTAACGTGCAGGTTCAGTCGGCAGTTAGGAAGGCAAATGCAATGTTAGCATTCATGTCGAGAGGGCTAGAATACAAGACCAGGGATGTACTTCTGAGGCTGTATAAGGTTCTGGTCAGACCCCATTTGGAGTGTTGTGAGCAATTTTGGGCCCCGTATCTAAGGAAGAAGCAGAGGACACAATCTCAGACTAAAGGGACAATCCTTTAAAACAGAGATGAGGAGGAATTTCTTCAGCCAGAGGGTGGTGAATCTGTGGAACTCTTTGCCGCAGAAGGCTGTGGAGGCCAAATCACTCGAGTGTCTTTAAGACAGAGGTAGATAGGTTTTTGATCAATAAGCGGATCAGGGGTTATGGGGAGAAGGCAGGAGAATGGGGATGAGAAAAGTATCAGCCATGATTGAATGGCGGAGCAGACTTGATGGGCCGAGTGGCCTAATTCTGCTCCTATGTCTTCTGTCTTATGCGGCACCTTGTCAAAGCCTTTACTGAAGTCCATGTAGACAACATCAACCTCCCTCCCCATATCAATCATCTTTGTTACCTCCTCAAAAAACTCTTATCAAGTTAGTGAGGCATGACCTCCCCTTCACAAAACTATGCTGTCTATCGCTAATGAGTTCATTTGTTTCCAAATGGGTATAAATCCTGTCCCTGGGAATTCTCTCCAATAATTTTACCTGGTTTGGGCCCCCCCCCCCCCCCCCCCCCCCCCCCCACAATCAATCATCACCCTTTTCAGGCCAGCCTCCAGCTCGGGTCCCACGCCTCATCAGGCCCGCCCTCGGTCACCCACCGTCGTCGACCTCCTATTTGTCTCCCAACGCCAATCCCTCCGCTGTTAGCAGAACAATTCCCGTGCTCCCACCTCTCCTCCTCCCCCCCCCCCCCCCCAAACTAACAAAACAACAATCCCAACACCCCATACCAAACTGATCACCTGCTCGTCCCCCACTGAGCTTCCATGAGCTAGCCCACCCAGCTAGCCTGGTAACCCCCGCCCATGGAGTCAAGCATCTAGCCCCCATTGTTCTCCCTCCCCCCACTCAAACATACAATTGCAAAACATAACAATCCCCAACAAACACAAAGAAGAAAATTCTACCCAACATGCCCCCACAAGAACAAAGTTAATCCGCATACAAAAATTTGTACAAAAACACTACAAACATAGCCCAAAAAGAAAAATAAATTTTAGCAGCAAAGGCACATTTTACTCACCCCCACGTTCAATGTCCTCCATCATCTGCTGGTCCCCTGTCCTTAATAAATTTCATCGTCACATCCGGCGATCTGAAATAAAGTTCTTGACCCTCGTAAGTAACCCACAAACGAGCTAGGTACAATATGCCAAACTTCACCCCCTTCTGGAAGCGGACCGTTTTAACTTTGTAGAAGCTCGCCCGTCTTTTGGCAAGTTCCGCACCCAAGTCCTGGTAAATGTGCAGCATGTTATTTTCCCATTTACAGCTCCACGTCTGCCTGGCCCATCTCAAGATCTTTTCCTTGTCCAGGAACTGGTGCATTCGTACCACTATCGCCCTCGGCGGCTCATTCATCCGTGGCTTCCTCACAAGTGCCCTGTCCACCTCCAAGAGTCAAGCAAATACACCTTCGCCCAGCAGCTTCCCGAACATATGCGCCACATATGCCCTGCGTCCAATCACTCGCTGCCCTCCGGGAGGCCAACGATCCTCAGGTTCTGCCTGCGCGACCTGTTCTCCAGATCCTCCACCTTCTGCAGCCTTTTCTTGTGGCCCCTCATCAGATTCATCGCCGCCGCCATCGCGGTTACATGGTCCTCGTGCTCAGCCACCGCCGCCTGTCCCTGGGCTTCCAATCTTTACTCCACCCGGTCAATCCCCGTCTTAATCAGGTCCAGGTACTCTTGTCTTTGCTTGGCGAAGCTCCCCTGAAGGAATTCCACCAGCTGCTCTGTTGACTACTGGGCCTGCAATCTCAGTTCCTGAGCCTCCGCCATGGTTTCCTGTGCTGCAGACTCCAGTTCCTTTGCCCAAAAATCTCTCCTTTGCAGGCCACTTCTGGTCCATGACTCCATAAACTGGTGGGGGATTCCTCTCCTCTACCTCACCAATCTCCAATTTTACCGATCAAATCCTCCATAAATTGGGGGAAATAGGTCCCAAAGGTCCACCACGAGCGGGAGCTCCCAAATAAGCAAGCTCTCACTGCATGGCTGTCACTGGAAGTCCCCATGTAACTATTTTAAAGAGATAACCTGATCCCCACATGGGCCTCCCTACACAACCCCTCCCCTGACTGTGGGGACTCCCCCACATCCCCCCGACTAACCAGAGACCCGACTCCCAGGACTTGGCAACCCCCTCTGATGTCTCAACCCACACCACCCCTCCCACTGTCCGACACCCCCAAATCTGATTCACTGACCTGCTACCTGCCCAGTCAGTGTCAATGGGACCTTAAGCGAACCTGTTTCACCGCAGCAAAAAAGTGTCCTTCTTGACTCCAACTCTGTTAGACTTTGGTGCTGGGCCCCAGTGAAAGCTGTGCAACCAGGATCTCACCAGGCCTGAGTCAGGAAGGTCAGATGAGACAGGCACAGTAGAAATTTGGTGGCAGTAAGTGGGCACAGAGTGGCAATTCAAAGCTGATAGCTGCTCCATGGAAATTACGGCCCAAAATGCCTGTTTTCCAGCAATTACCAAAGAATTCCGAACCTGCAACAAAATGTTAATGGGGATAATTACTTGTCTGTAATATTAGGTTATTTTGTGTCTTACAGGATGTTAAAGGAGCCTGCACTATTTCAGAAATCCATGAACAACTTTCTCTTGCTAAATTAGGTGATAAAAGGAAGCTTTTCCTTATTGGAACCCATGTAGCTGAAGATGGGTCAAAAATACCAACAAGCATGCAAGATGCCAAGGAACTAATTGCCCAGCTGGTAATCTACTGAGGAGTGAATTTGCACAAAATTCTCTCACTCCTGCTTTGAATCACTGCCTTTTCATCACATTCTCTTGTTGTAATATTTTTACTAAAGCGCTATTGGGTCATATTTGATTGTGTGATATAGAAACGTTTTTTCAATCTAAAAATGTAAATGACAAATTTGGGTTTGGAAAAAGATACTTTTTGTGGATGATTTGAACTTGATTTCACGTTTGATATGTTATCAGAAGCAACTGTCAGGTATTTTGTAATAAATAGTGGCTCCGCCTTTCTATATTACTTTGCCCCAGGGTTACAGTGAATATTTCCTATTAGTAAATGGTGGGACTGGAGCTATGTCAACAATAGTAAGGGTTGAACCCAGAATCTGTGCACACCTGTTCAACTCAGAAATACCAGAGCTGCAGATAATCACAATCATTGTATTCAAGAAAAACATACTCACCTTTGAGAATGATGAAATATTTTTGGTTTGAGTGAGAGAACGTTGGAAACTTGCAGTATTGTGTAGAGGTGATGCAGTTAATCTACGTTTTACTAGGGGGTCAGTTAGTCAGTTGGCTGGATGGCTTATACGGAGCGATGCCACCAGCATGCGTTCAATTCCCGTTCTGGCTGAGGTTATTCATGAAGGCCCTGCCTTCTCAGCCTTGCTCTTGCCCTGAGGTGTGGTGACCCTCAGGTTAAATCACCACAGTCAACTCTTAAAGATGGTCCTCTGGGACTGTGGCGACATTTTAAAAAAATAAACATTTTATTGCGGTATATTTGGCATAGTAACAACAAAATAAACAAAACGCATGAAACCATAAACATCGTGCAAAAGCTATTTACCTCTCATACAGATTCCACCCTTATTGACCCACACTCTAATCTGCAAACCCCCCCCCCCCCCCCCGTCTGCTGATGATTAATTTCCCACAAGGAAGTCAACGAATGATTGCCACCTCCGGGTGAACCCCATCAGTGACCCACTCAAGGTGAACTTGATTTTCTCCAAACAGAGATAGCTAGCCATGTCCAATAGCCAGGTCCCCGACTTCGGGGGCTTTGAGTCCCTCCAAGCTAATAGTATCCATCTCCGGGCTACCAGGGAAGCAAAGGCCAGAATGTCTGCCTTTTTATCCCCCTTCTGACACCCCGAAAATCGCCGCCTCTGGACTCAGTGCCACCCTTGTTTTTAACACCATGGACATGACGTCTGCAAACCCCAGCCAAAATCCCCGAAGGTTTGGACATGTCCAAAATATGTGGACATGGTTTGCCGGTCCTCCCGCACATTTAGCGCACCTGTCCTCAACCCCAAAGAATCTGCTCATCCGGGCCACTGTCACGTGAGCCCGTATCAGGCTGAGCCTGGCACATGTTGCGGGCACGTTGACGCTACTCAACGGGTCCGCCTATAGACCATTCTCTATCTCACCTCCCAGCTCCTCCTCCCACTTGCGCTTCAGCTCCTTGGTCTGTGTCTCCTCTGACCTCATAAGTTCCTTGTAAATGTCTGAGACACTCCCTGCTCCTACCCACCCTCTGGAAACTACCCTGTCCTGAATCCCCCTTAGTGGTAGGAGCGGGAAGGTTGACACCTGTTTCCATAGGAAGTCCCGCGCCTGCAGATACCTGAATTAGTTTTCCCTCGCCAACCCAAACTTTTCCTCCAACTCCCTCATACTCGGAAAGCTCCTTTCTGTGAACATATCTCCTATCCTCTCAATCCCCTCTCCGCCATATCTGGAACCCCCTGTCCATACTCCCCGGGGCAAACCGGTGATTATCACAGATTGGGGCCCAAACTCAAGCTCCCACATGCCGCCTCCACTGGCCCCAAACTCTCAGAGCTGCCACCACCACGGGGCTGGAGGAGCACCGTGCCAGCGGGAACGGCAGAGGCGCAGTTATCAAAGCCCCCAAACTGGTGCCCTTACATGAAGCGGCCTCCATACGCTCCCATGCAGACCCCTCCCCCACCACCCATTTCCTGATCATGGCTATATTAGCCGCCCAGTAATAGGTGCTAAAATTTGGCAGCGCTAGCCCGCCCTCTCCCCGACTCCGCTCAAGCATTACCTTCCTTATTCGCGGGGTCTTGCCTGCTCAGACGAAGCCAGTGATCACTCTGTTGATCCGCTTAAAAAAGGACCGCGGAATAAAAATGGGGAGACACTGAAATACAAATAGGAATCTCGGGAGGACCGACACCTTCACCGTTTGCACCCTCCCAACCAGAGACAACGGAAGCGCGTCCCATCTCCGAAAATCGCCCTTCATTTGGTCCACCAGCCGGACCAGATTCCCGCGCCACGTGGATGCCCAGGTACCTAAAGCTTCCCCCTACTGACCTAAATGGCAGCTCTCCCAGTCACCCCTCCTGTCCCATCGCCTGGACCACAAACATCCCACTCTTTCCCATATTAAGCTTATACCCCGAAAACCAGCCAAATTCCCCTCGAGCCCTCATGATTTCTTCCACCCCCTCTATTGGGTCAGAAACGTACAGAAGCAGGTCATCCGCACAGAGCAAAACCTTGTGCCCCGGACCAGTCCTCTCCAGCCTGAGGCTCTCAGAGCAATTGCCAACGGCTGTCTAGCCAGCGCAAACAACAGTTGGAAAAGGGGGCATCCCTGTCTCGTCCCCCGGTGCTGTCTAAAATAGTCCGATGTAGTCCATCCGTACACTTGCCACAGGAGCCTGATACAGCAACCTGACCCAGTCAATAAAGCCCCGCCCGAATCCGAACTGTCCCAGTACCTCCCACAGATAATCCCATTCTACCCGATCAAAAGCCTTTTCTGCATCTATCGCGATCACTACCTCCACCTCCCTACCTTCCGGGGGCATCATGATCACATTTAACAGCCTTCTTACATTGGCCGCCAACTGCCTGCTCTTAACAAACCCCATCTGGTCCTCCCCAATAACACCCGGAACACAATCCTCAATCCTGGAGGACAAGATTTTGACCAGCAACTTGGCATCCACACTTAACAGGACCCACACAGCTCCGGATTCTTGTCCCGCTTCAGAATCAGCGAAATTGTGGCCTGTGACATCGTCAGGGGCAGCACCCCCTCTTTCCCTTGCCTCATTGAACATCCTCATCAACATCAGCCCCAATGTCCCAGAGAATGTTTTATAGAACTGCACTGGGTGCCCATCCGGCACCGGGGCTTTACCCAACTGCATGGCCTTCAGACCCTCCACTATCTCTTCCAGCCCGATCGGAGCCCCCAGCCCTTCTCCCCGCTCCCCGTCCATTTTTGGGAAATTCAGCCCGTCCAAGAAGTGCCTCATCCCCTCCGGCCCTGCCGGGGGTTCCGACCTGTAGAGTCTGCTATAGAAATCCCTAAACGCCTTATTCACCCGAACTGAATCACCAATCAGGTTCCCATCTCCGTCCTTTACTTTCCCTATCTCCCTGGCTGCCTCTCTCTTCCTAAGCTGCTGGGCAAGCATTCTGCTGGTCTTCTCTCCATGTTTGTAGATCACCCCCATCGCCTTTCTCAGCTGCTCCACCGCCCTCCCTGTGGTCAGCAAGCTAAACTCCGCCTGTAACCTCCGTCGTTCCCTTGAAAGCCCTGCCTCTGGGGTCTCCGCATACCTCCTATCAATCTATAGTATCTCCTTTACCAGTTGGTCCGTCTCTGTTCCACCTTCTCCCTATGGCCAGGATCGAAATCCGTTCCCCCATGACCACCGCCTTCAGTACTTCCCTCACCACCGCTGCTGAAATTTCCCCCGTGTCATTGACCTGCAGGTAGCTCTGAATACATTTCCTCAGCCACTCGCACACCCCTTCATCCGCCAAAAGTCCCACATCCAACCTCCAGTGCAGGCGCTGGTTACTGTCTTTACTAACCTGCAGGTCAACCCAATGCGGAGCGTGGTCTGAGATTGTAATCGCCGAGTACCCAGTATCCACCACCTCAGCCAGCAAGGCGCTGCTCAAAATAAAGAAATCAATCCGGGAGTACACTTTATGCATGTGTGAGTAGAAAGAGAACTCCTTCACCCTCGGCTGCCCAAACCTCCATGGATCCATACCCCCACCCTCATCGGCTCCATGAACCCTTTTAGTTCCTTTGCCATTGCTGGCACCCTGCTCATTTTAGAGCTTGACAGGTCCAAGCCAGGGTACATAACTGTGTTGAAGTCCCCTCCCATGGCCAACCTGTGCGAGTCCAGGTCCTGTATCTTCCCCAGCATCCTCTTTATAAACTCCACATCATCCCAATTTGGCGCATACACATTTACTAATACCACCTGCACCCCCTCCAGTTTCCCACTGACCATAATGTACCAACCTCCCACATCTGAAACCCGCCTCAAACACCACCCACTTATTGATCAGGATCGCAACCCCTCTAGTCTTTGAATCTAGTCCCGAGTGAAAAGACCTGACTGACCCAGCCTTTCCTCGGTCTAACCTGGTCCGTTATTCGAAGGTGCATCTCCTGCAACATTACCATATCCGCCTTCAATCCTCTAAGATGCACGAACACACGTGCCCTTTTGACCGGCCCAATTAATCCTCGAACATTCCAGGTGATCAGCCTAGTTGGGGGGCTCATTGCCGCCCCCTCCCTCTCCGCCGATCAGCCATCCCCATCAGCCACCGGTCCATCCCCAGGCAGCCCCCGCCCCCAACCACCACCTCTGTCCCTCAGCTCAAGTCCCTCCCCTCGTCAGCAGAACATTTGCTCCCCCCTCTTTTCCCCCCCTCTTCCCCCCCCCCCCAGTAACAACACCCTGTAACCCAACCCCCTTCCTGAACCAAACATGCACACCCCCCACTGCGCTTCCGAGAGCTAGCTCGCCCAGCTAGCTCGGTGGCCCCCAACCCTGGGGCCAGATAGTCTCCCACCTATTGTTCCCTCTCCACCCCCGCTCATACAAACAAACTCCAGCATCAAACAATCCCCACACAATTGCCCAACAGAAAATCACCAAGATCAAAACAAGCACCCCTCCATTCCCCAACAGTGCAAATAAAAACCTTAACTCACTCAGCTCTACTGCTGGTTCCAAATAAATGCAAATGGCATCACAAACAACTTCCATAAAACGCCAAATGAGAAACTTTTTAAAAACACAGAGAAACAAAAAGAAAAAAAAACATGAACGTTGCAGCCAAGTTCAAAAGTTTGTAGTCCGTCGCCAGCCCTTTTTCGCAAAGTCCAACGCGTCCTCAGGCGACTCGAAGTAAAAGTGCTGATCTTCATGCATGACCCAGAGACGGGCTGGGTATAAACGTCTAAACTTCACCTTTTTCTTAAAAAGGATCGACCTAATCTGGTTGAAGCCTGCTCTTCTCCTGGCCACCTCTACACTCAGGTCCTGGTATACCCGCAGGATGCAATTGTCCCACTAGCTCCGTGTCTACTTTGCCCACTGTAGAATGCGCTCCTTGTCCGAGAACCTGTGGAATCTCATCGCCATTGCCCTGGTGGGGGGGGGGTTTCCCATTCGCGGCCTCCTCGCGAATGCCATGTGAGCCTTATCCATCTCCGAGGGCCAGGAGAATGCCCCATCCCCCAGCAGCTTCACAAACATGTCTGCAATGTATTCCCCAGGGTCCGTTCCTTCAGATCCCTCCGGGAGTCCGCCGATTCTTAGGTTCTGCCGGCGGGACCTATTCTCAACGTCCTCCACCTTCTCCAGGAACAACTTCTGCTGGTCCCTCAGCATCCCCACCTCCAGCTCCACCACAGTCTGATGTTCCTCCTGCTCAGCCAGCGCCTTCTCCACCTTCTGGATCGCCCGATCTTGGGCATCCAATCTCTGCTCCAACCGCTCAATCGACTCTTTTATTGGGTCCAAGCAGTCCCGTTTCTGCATAGCAAAGCCTTCCTGAATGACCTGCATCAGCTGCTCCATAGACTGCTGGGTCAACAAGCCAGAGATCCAAACCTCAGCCATGCTGTCTTCTGTTGCAGCTGCAGCCCAAGCCATCTCTATCTTTTTGTTTCTGCCCTTATGAACACTTCTAGTCCTTCTCTTCATGCACTGATGTGGGAATCCAGTACACAATTGCCTCTGTCATCAGTTTTACAGTTCAAGTCCGGTAGAAAATCGGGGGAAAATGTCCAAAAGTCCGACCCGAGTGGGAGCCACCAAACGTGCGACTTACTTCTTCATAGCCAACACCGGAAGTCCCTGAAGCGACATTTTAATCTAGGTTTTAATCCGTTTATATGAGCCAGACCAGAGTGTTCTGTTCATCGAACTGAAAAGAACAGCTTTTGATTTTCAATGCTTTTTTTACTTAACGCATCTCTGGGAGTTGCAAAAGTGGTTACAACTTTCACCCTGCTTTGCCCTTGGGGTTATTAGAATATTGTGTGTCACAACCTTGGCCCCTGCTGAAATGGAGTGGGGTTTGGGGCCCTGTCGTGGTCTTAACAGTGAGTGTGGCCTCTTTTGGTCCGTGCAAACTATCACAGAGTTGCTATGGCACAGAAGAAGGATGGCACAGAAGGTCATTTGCCCAATTGGTTTCAAAAGAACATAAGAATAAGAACATAAGAACTAGGAGCAGGAGTAGGCCACCTGGCCCCTGGAGCCTGCTCCGCCATTCAATGAGATCATGGCTGATCTTTTGTGGACTCAGCTCCACTTTCCGGCCCGAACACCATAACCCTTAATCCCTTTATTCTTCAAAAAACTATCTATCTTTACCTTAAAAACATGTAATGAAGCAGCCTCAACTGCTTCACTGGGCAAGGAATTCCATAGATTCATAACCCTTTGGGTGAAGAAGTTCCTCCTAAACTCAGTCCTAAATCTACTTCCCCTTATTTTGAGGCTATGTCCCCTAGTTCTGCTTTCACCCGCCAGTGGAAACAACCTGCCCGCATCTATCCTATCTATTCCCTTCATAATTTTAAATGTTTCTATAAGATCCCCCCTCATCCTTCTAAATTCCAACAGTACAGTCCCAGTCTACTCAACCTCTCCTCATAATCCAACCCCTTCAGCTCTGGGATTAACCGAGTGAATCTCCTCTGGACACCCTCCAGTGCCAGTGTGTCCTTTCTCAGACCAAAACTGAACACAATACTCCAGGTATTGTGGCCTCACTAACACCTTATACTATTGCAACATAACCTCCCTAGTCTTAAACTCCACCCCTCTAGCAATGAAGGACAAAATTCCATTTGCCTTTTTAATCACCTGTTGCACCTGTAAACCAACTCTGTGACTCATGCACTAGCACACCCAGGTCTCTGCACAGCGGGATGCTTTAATATTTTATCGTTTAAATAATAATCCCGTTTGCTGTTATTCCTACCAAAATGGATAACCTCACATTTGTCAACATTGTATTCCACCTGCCAGACCCTAGCCCATTCACTTAACCTATCCAAATCCCTCTGCAGACTTCCAGTATCCTCTGCACTTTTCGCTTTACCACTCATCTTAGTGTCATCTGCAAACTTGGACACATTGCCCTTGGTCCCCAACTGCAAATCATCTATGTAAATTGTGAACAATTGTGGGCCCAACACGGATCCCTGAGGGACACCACTAGCTACTGATTGCCAACCAGAGAAACACCCATTAATCCCCACTCTTTGCTTTCTATTAACTAACCAATCCTCTATCCATGCTACTACTTTACCCTTAATGCCATGCATCTTTATCTTATGCAGCAACCTTTTGTGTGGCACCTTGTCAAAGGCTTTCTGGAAATCCAGATATACCACATCCATTGGCTCCCCGTTATCTACTGCACTGGTAATGTCCTCAAAAAACTCCACTAAATTAGTTAGGCACGACCTGCCCTTTATGAACCCATGCTGCGTCTGCCCGATGGGACAATTTCTATCCAGATGCCTCGCTATTTCTTCCTTGATGATAGATTCCAGCATCTTCCCTATTACTGAAGTTAAGCTCACTGGCCTATAATTTCCTGCTCTCTGCCTACCTCCTTTTTTAAACAGTGGTGTCATGTTTGCTAATTTCCAATCCACCGGGACCACTCCAGAGTCTAGTGAATTTTGGTAAATCATCATTAGTGCATCTGCAATTTCCCTAGCCATCTCTTTTAGCACTCTGGGATGCATTCTATCAGGGCCAGGAGACTTGTCTACCTTTAGCCCCATTAGCTTGCCCATCACTACCTCCTTAGTGATAACAATCCTCTCAAGGTCCTCACCTGCCATAACCTCATTTCTATCAGTCACTGGCATGTTATTTGTGTCTTCCACTGTGAAGACCGACCCAAAAAATCTGTTCAGTTCCTCAGCCATTTCCTCATCTCCCATTATTAAAACTGCCTTCTTATCCTCTAAAGGACCAATATTTACCTTAGCCACTCTTTTTTGTTTTATATATTTGTAAAAACTTTTACTGTCTGTTTTTATATTCTGAGCAAGTTTACTCTCATACTCTATCTTACTCTTCTTTATAGCTTTTTTAGTAGCTTTCTGTTGCCCCCTAAAGATTTCCCAGTCCTCTAGTCTCCCACCAATCTTTGGCACTTTGTATGCTTTTGCCTTCAATTTGATACTCTCCCTTATTTCCTTAGATATCCACAATCGATTTCCCCTCTTTCTACCGTCCTTCCTTTTTGTTGGTATAAACCTTTGCTGAGCACTGTGAAAAATCGCTTGGAAGGTTCTCCACTGTTCCTCAACTGTTCCACCATAAAGTCTTTGCTCCCAGTCTACCTTAGCTAGTTCGTCTCTCATCCCATTGTAATCTCCTTTGTTTAAACACAAAACACTGGTATTTGATTTTACTTTCTCACCCTCCATCTGTATTTTAAATTCCCCCATATTGTGATCGCTCCTTCTGAGACGATCTCTAACTATGAGATCATGAATCAATCCTGTCTCATTCCACAGGACAAGATCTAGGACCGCTTGTTCCCTCGTACGTTCTATTACATACTGTTCTAGGAAACTATTGCGGATACATTCTATAAACTCCTCCTCAAGGTTGCCTTGACCGACCTGGTTAAACCAATCGACATGTAGATTAAAATCCCCCATGATAACTGCTGTACCATTTCTACATGCATCAGTTATTTCTTTGTTTATTGCCAGCTCTTTGCTGATCAATGCAGGATCTCTTATTTTTCTCCCAAATAATGTAAACAGTCTGTTTGATTGGACGTGTCCAAAACATGATTCACTTAATACACTTGTATAAGAACTGAATCAAAACTTGGATCAAAATAATGCATAAACTTGTCAAGACACATCGAAAAAGTGTTAAAAACAAACATAAGAAAAATGCAAAGAAATTACTTTGAAAACAAAAGTTTCCCTGACAGCTAAAATTAATCATACAATCTTATTCTTAAGGAAATCCTTATCTACAGTTTAGTCCCTTGTTCATTTTTCATTGGTTCTAACTCTCGGCTGAGACTCCCTGATTTGTTCAATAAAGTATCAATCATTCAGCAGGTGATTAGTTAATTAAATATTGATCACTTACTCAAGATTATTTATTTTTCTTTTAAAAAAATAAATAAATTATAGAGTACCCAATTAATTTTTTCCAATTAAGGGCCAACTTAGCATGGCCAATCCACCTACCCTGCGCATCTTTTGAAACCCATGCAAACACGGGGAGAATGTGCAAACTCCCCACAGGCAGTGACCTAGAGCTGGGATCGAACCTGGGACTACAGCGCAGTGAGGCAGCCATGCTAGCCACTGTGCCACCGTGCTGCCCTACTCAATATTTCACCTGAGGAAGGAGCTGCGCTCCGAAAGCTCGTGTTTGAATCAAACCTGTTGGACTTTAACCTAGTGTTGTAAGACTTCTTACAATATTTCCCAGACAGTTTCTCACGCTCTTTTTCATGGCTAGTCTTTACATCATGGCTAGCCACGAGCCTTGCTATAGTTACTTGGTTGTTGCAATTTGCTAAATGTGTCTTCAATACAATGGCATATCCATATTAGGGGTTTAGGGTTAGGGGTTTGTAAAAAGTTTTTTGGAGTCAATAAGTGGCTGAAAATTGCATCATTCCATCTATGTTTTAGGGTTAAGGTAAGGGTTAGTGTTAAGGTTATCGTTAGGTTTAGGGCCAGGTTTAGGGTTGGGGATTTGTAAAAATTGTCAGAAAATTATTGTGGCGCACTTTTGAAAAAGCAGTGCCTTGCTGCCGCTAGGCCGCGAGTGCACAGGCTTGCAGCATCTGTGCACTTAGTGCACGCCAAAAAAATTAGCACCTTTTTGGAGCCAGTAAGTGGCTTAAAATTGCACCATTCTATCTAATTCTTAGGGTTAGGGTACGGGTCGGGGTTAGGATTAGGGGATTGTAAAAGTTGTCAATAAATTCTCGTGGCGTTCTATGAAGAAGGGACGTCTTGCTGCTGCCAGGCTGGAAGCCCATAGGCTCATAATGTCTGCACACGCGGGCGTGCGCTGAAAAAATTCACGCCTTTTTGGAGCCTGTAAGTGGCTTAAAATTGCACCATTCCATCTAATTCTTAGGGTTAGGGTCGGGGTTTGTAAAAATTGTTAGGGTTTGGGGATTGTAAAAATTGTTTGGGTTAGGGTTAGGGTCAGGATTAGGGGATTATAAAAATTGTCAATATATTCTCGTGGTGTTTCAAGAATAAGGGACCTCTTGCCATGGTCGGGTGCCCTGGCCACGAGGGCCACTAGCTACCCACCCCCGGGCTGCATTAGTCCGACTGACTAACACTCACCATTTTCCCACTCGTGAAGTCACCTCACAACCGCCGGGAGAGGGATAAAACTGGAAGGGGAACTGTCGGACGTGCGGCCCCTCACCACAGCTGAGCAGTGGGCACTGGGGAGAGGACAGTCATCGAGGGGGAGGTCGGCATCCGATGAGCAAGTGAGACCTCCCCATGGCACGTGTCTCCCCACCATCCCCTCCACCCCCCACACACCCAACCCCCTCCACCCCCATACATATACCCACCAGCCCACACCCCCACACTGCCCCTCCACCCCACACTCCCACCTCACCCTCACACTCCCACCAGCCCCTTCTCTGCTCCCTATACACCCGCCCCCTCCACAACCACCACCATCCACCACCCCAGCCAGCAGTCCAATCACGCGTCTTGTCTTGTGTCAGGATCACCTGGCGATGAGGGCCCTTCTAGTGCCTCCAGCCCCTGACATGGTCAGTGGGCAGAACAGGGCGGCACCACACCACCTGGGTCCGCCGAGCAGCAGTTGGGCCCATCCAGGGCTGTTGGCTCCAGGAGACGGCCACCAAAGAGGGAATCGGAGCAGGCTGCCTCCACTCCTGATGTACCGCCTGGGGATCCACCGAGATGTATGGCACGGGATCAGTGCATAGGATAGTGGCAGGGGTTAGGGCACAATACACACCTGTTCACAATATTACAACCTGCCTCGGTGCTCTGTCAAAAGAGTGTGAGGGATGGGCTGGGCTGGGCTGGCTGTAGAGGGGGTGTTGGAAGCGGGGGATGGAGGGAGGGATACGGGTGGGACACCAAATAGGTGAGCAGTGAGCGCTGGCTGAACTGGGGACCCTCCTCCACCACTGCAAGGGTTCACTGGGACTGTGTGATGAAATGGCCAGCTCGCATGCAGGGATCACCCAGGTGGACGGTGGGAAGTACTGCTGTGGGTAGGAGTCAGGCATTGTCAAACAATGCGGAGCACCAGAGATCATCGTGGAGCGGGTTGTCATCATCCAACATCCCATGGACTAGACCCACTGTTAAAAACCAACCCAGGGCCTGCACCCCATAAAGAGGCAAGTAGGGTTGCAAGGGAGGAGAGACAGCCAGGACATTGAAAAGAGCGCGAGAGGTAAGACAGCCAGGACATTGAAAACAGCGCGAGAGGAGAGACAGCAGGGACATTGAAAAGAGCGCGAGAGGTAAGACAGCTGGGACATTGAAAAGAGTGCGAGAGGAGAGACAGCAGGGACATTGAAAAGAGCGCGAGAGGTAAGACAGCTGGGACATTGAAAAGAGTGCGAGAGGAGAGACAGCAGGGACATTGAAAACAGCGCGAGAGGAGAGACAGCCAGGACATTGAAAAGAGCGCGAGAGGTAAGACAGCCAGGACATTGAAAACAGCGCGAGAGGAGAGACAGCAGCGACATTGAAAAGAGCGCGAGAGGTAAGACAGCCAGGACATTGAAAACAGCGCGAGAGGAGAGACAGCAGCGACATTGAAAAGAGCGCGAGAGGTAAGACAGCTGGGACATTGAAAAGAGTGCGAGAGGAGAGACAGCAGGGACATTGAAAAGAGCGCGAGAGGAGAGACAGCAGGGACATTGAAAAGAGCACGAGAGGTAAGACAGCTGGGACATTGAAAAGAGCGCGAGAGGAGAGACAGCCAGGACATTGAAAACAGCGCGAGAGGAGAGACAGCCAGGACATTGAAAAGAGCGCGAGAGGTAAGACAGCCAGGACATTGAAAACAGCGCGAGAGGAGAGACAGCAGGGACATTGAAAAGAGCGCGAGAGGTAAGACAGCTGGGACATTGAAAAGAGCGCGAGAGGAGAGACAGCAGGGACATTGAAAAGAGCGCGAGAGGTAAGACAGCTGGGACATTGAAAAGAGCGCGAGAGGAGAGACAGCCAGGACATTGAAAACAGCGCGAGAGGAGAGACAGCCAGGACATTGAAAAGAGCGCGAGAGGTAAGACAGCCAGGACATTGAAAACAGCGCGAGAGGAGAGACAGCAGGGACATTGAAAAGAGCGCGAGAGGTAAGACAGCTGGGACATTGAAAAGATAAGAGCGGCGGGGTGCCAGTGGGAGCAAAGATAATATAAGGCGGGAACCGGAAGTACGACCCGCGGACTTCTGGGAAGGATTTTCTCCTAGCCAATAAATTCTGGTGGAGAGACAGCAGGGACATTGAAAAGAGCGCGAGAGGTAAGACAGCTGGGACATTGAAAAGAGCGAGAGAGGTAAGACAGCAGGGACATTGAAAAGAGCGCGAGAGGAGAGACAGCCAGGACATTGAAAAGAGCGCGAGAGGTAAGACAGCTGGGACATTGAAAAGATAAGAGCGGCGGGGTGCCAGTGGGAGCAAAGATAATATAAGGCGGGAACCGGAAGTACGACCCGCGGACTTCTGGGAAGGATTTTCTCCTAGCCAATAAATTCTGGTGGAGAGGATACCCGAGACACTACACGTGTAGTGTCTCCCACCCGCCCTCCTCCTCTAACCTAATAATAAGACCCATTGGTGTGAGCAGGTAAGTGCTATATTATATTATTTTTTTATTTTTTATTTGTTTTATATTTGTTTACCAGAACTTGGTTGAAATTAAGTGGTATGGCAGGGAAGGTAGTGCAATGTTCCTCCCGCAGGATGTTTGAGGTGAGGGATGCCGTTAGTGTCCCTGCTGATTTTACCTGCAGGAAGTGCAGCCAGCTCCAGCTCCTACAAGACCGAGTTATGGTACTGGAGCTGGAGTTGGATGAACTTCGGATCATTCGGGAGGCAGAGGTGGTCATAGATAGGAGCTTCAGGGAAGTAGTTACACCAAAGACTGGAGATAGATGGGTAACTGTAAGAGGGACTGGGAAGAAGCAGTCAGTGCAGGGACCCCCTGCGGTCGTTCCCCTGAGTAACAAGTATACCGTTTTGGATACTTGTGGGGGGGACGACTTACCAGGGGTAAGCCATGGGGTGCAGGTCTCTAGCACGGAGTCTGTCCCTGTTGCTCAGAAGGGAAGGGGGGAGAGGAGCAGAGCATTAGTAATTGGGGACTCAATAGTCAGGGGCACAGATAGGAGATTTTGCGGGAGCGAGAGAGACTCACGTTTGGTATGTTGCCTCCCAGGTGCAAGGGTAAGTGATGTCTCGGATCGTGTTTTTTCGGGTCCTTAAGGGGGAGGGGGAGCAGCCCCAAGTCGTAGTCCACATTGGCACTAACGACATAGGTAGGAAAGGGGACAAGGATGTCAGGCAGGCCTTTAGGGAGCTAGGATGGAAGCTCAGAGCGAGAACAAACAGAGTTGTTATCTCTGGGTTGTTGCCCGTGCCACGTGATAGTGAGACAAGGAATAGGGAGAGAGAGCAATTAAACACGTGGCTACAGGGATGGTGCAGGCGGGAGGGATTCAGATTTCTGGATAACTGGGGCTCTTTCTGGGGAAGGTGGGACCTCTATAGACAGGATGGTCTACATCTGAACCTAAGGGGCACCAATATCCTGGGGGGGAGATTTGTTAGTACTCTTTGGGGGGGTTTAAACTAATTCAGCAGGGGCATGGGAACCTGGATTGTAGTTTTGGGGTGCGAGAGATTGAGAGTAGAGAGGTCAGGAGCACAGATTTGACTTCGCAGGAGGGTGCCAGTGTTCAGGTCTGTGGTTTGAAGTGTGTCTATTTCAATGCCAGGAGTATACGAAATAAGGTAGGGGAATTGGCAGCATGGGTTGGTACCTGGGACTTCGATGTTGTGGCCATTTCAGAGACATGGATAGAGCAGGGACAGGAATGGTTGTTGCAGGTTCCGGGGTTTAGGTGTTTTAGTAAAGTCAGAGAAGGGGGCAAAAGAGGGGGAGGTGTGGCGCTGCTAGTCAAGGACAGTATTACGGTGGCAGAAAGGATGCAAGATGGGGACTCTTCTTCCGAGGTAGTATGGGCTGAGGTTAGAAACAGGAAAGGAGAGGTCACCCTGCTGGGAGTTTTCTATCGGCCACCTAATAGTTCTAGAGATGTAGAGGAAAGGATGGCGAAGATGATTCTGGAAAAGAGCGAAAGTAACAGGGTAGTTGTTATGGGAGACTTTAACTTTCCTAATATTGACTGGAAAAGATATAGTTCGAGTACATTGGATGGGTCGTTCTTTGTACAATGTGTGCAGGAGGGTTTTCTGACACAATATGTTGACAGGCCAACAAGAGGTGAGGCCACTTTGGATTTGGTTTTGGGTAATGAACCAGGCCAGGTGTTAGATCTGGAGGTAGGTGAACACTTTGGAGACAGTGACCACAATTCGGTGACCTTTACATTAGTGATGGAAAGGGATAAGTATACCCCGCAGGGCAAGAGTTATAGCTGGGGGAAGGGCAATTATGATGCCATTAGACATGAATTAGGATGTGTAGGTTGGAGAAGTAGGCTGCAAGGGTTGGGCACACTGGATATGTGGAGCTTGTTCAAGGAACAGCTATTGCGTGTTCTTGATCAGTACGTACCAGTCAGACAGGGAGGAAAGGGTAGAGCGAGGGAACCGTGGTTTACCAAAGAAGTGGAATCTCTTGTTAAGAGGAAAAAGGAGGCCTATGTGAAGATGAGGCGTGAAGTTTCAGTTGGGGCGCTTAATAGTTACAGGGAAGCGAGGAAGGATCTAAAGAGAGAGCTAAGACGAGCAAGGAGGGGACACGAGAAGTCTTTGGCAGTTAGGATCAAGGAAAACCCAAAAGCTTTCTATAGGTATGTCAGGAATAAAAGAATGACTAGGGTAAGAGTAGGGCCAGTCAAGGACAGTGGTGGGAAGTTGTGTGTGGAGGCTGAGGAGATAAGCAAGATACTAAATGAATACTTTTTGTCAGTATTCACTCAGGAAAAAGATAATATTGTGGAGGAGAATGCTGAGACCCAGGCTATTAGAATAGATGGCATTGAGGTGCGTAGGGAAGAAGTGTTGGCAATTCTGGACAAGGTGAAAATAGATAAGTCCCCAGGGCCTGATGGGATTTATCCTAGGATTCTCTGGGAAGCCAGGGAAGAGATTGCTGAGCCTTTGGCTTTGATTTTTAGGTCATCATTGGCTACAGGAATAGTGCCAGAGGACTGGAGGATAGCAAATGTGGTCCCTTTGTTCAAGAAGGGGAGTAGAGATAACCCCGGTAACTATAGGCCGGTGAGCCTAACGTCTGTGGTGGGTAAAGTTTTGGAGAGGATTATAAAAGATACGATTTATAATCATCTAGATAGGAATAATATGATTAGGGATAGTCAGCATGGTTTTGTGAAGGGTAGGTCATGCCTCACAAACCTTATCGAGTTCTTTGAGAAGGTGACTGAACAGGTGGACGAGGGTAAAGCAGTTGATGTGGTGTATATGGATTTCAGTAAAGCGTTTGATAAGGTTCCCCACGGTCGGCTATTGCAGAAAATACGGAGGCTGGGGATTGAGGGTGATTTAGAGATGTGGATCAGAAATTGGCTAGTTGAAAGAAGACAGAGAGTGGTGGTTGATGGGAAATGTTCAGAATGGAGTTCAGTTACGAGTGGCGTACCACAAGGATCTGTTCTGGGGCCGTTGCTGTTTGTCATTTTTATAAATGACCTAGAGGAGGGCGCAGAAGGATGGGTAAGTAAATTTGCAGACGACACTAAAGTCGGTGGAGTTGTAGACAGTGCGGAAGGATGTTGCAGGTTACAGAGGGACATAGATAAGCTGCAAAGCTGGGCTGAGAGGTGGCAAATGGAGTTTAATGTGGAGTTCAATCTAGAGGGGATGTCAGGGAAGGCAGTACAATGCTCCTCCTGCAGAATGTTTGAGGTGAGGGACGCCGTCAGTGTCCCTGCTGATTTCATCTGTGGGAAGTGCACCCAACTCCAGCTCCTCAAAAACCGTGTTAGGGACCTGGAGCTTGAGCTGGATGAACTTCGGATCATTCGGGAGGCAGAGGGGGTCATAGATAGGAGCTTCAGGGAAGTAGTTACACCAAAGACTGGAGATAGATGGGTAACTGTAAGAGGGATTGGGAAGAAGCAGTCAGTGCAGGGACCCCCTGTGGTCGTTACCCTGAGTAACAAGTATACCGTTTTGGATACTTGTGGGGGGGACGACTTACCAGGGGTAAGCCATGGGGTACGGGCCTCTGGCACGGAGTCTGTCCCTGTTGCTCAGAAGGGAAGGGGGGAAAGGAGTAGAACATTAGTAATTGGGGACTCAATAGTCAGGGGCACAGATAGGAGATTTTGTGGGAGCGAGAGAGACTCACGTTTGGTATGTTGCCTCCCAGGTGCAAGGGTACGTGATGTCTCGGATCGTGTTTTCCGGGTCCTTAAGGGGGAGGGGGAGCAGCCCCAAGTCGTAGTCCACATTGGCACTAACGACATAGGTAGGAAAGGGGACAAGGATGTCAGGCAGGCCTTTAGGGAGCTAGGATGGAAGCTCAGAGCGAGAACAAACAGAGTTGTTATCTCTGGGTTGTTGCCCGTGCCACGTGATAGTGAGATGAGGAATAGGGAGAGAGAGCAATTAAACACGTGGCTACAGGGATGGTGCAGGCGGGAGGGATTCAGATTTCTGGATAACTGGGGCTCTTTCTGGGGAAGGTGGGACCTCTATAGACAGGATGGTCTACATCTGAACCTGAGGGGCACCAATATCCTGGGGGGGAGATTTGTTAGTACTCTTTGGGGGGGTTTAAACTAATTCAGCAGGGGCATGGGAACCTGGATTGTAGTTTTGGGGTGCGAGAGATTGAGAGTAGAGAGGTCAGGAGCACAGTTTTGACTTCGCAGGAGGGCGGCAGTGTTCAGGTCTGTGGGTTGAAGTGTGTCTATTTCAATGCCAGGAGTATACGAAATAAGGTAGGGGAACTGGCAGCATGGGTTGGTACCTGGGACTTCGATGTTGTGGCCATTTCAGAGACATGGATAGAGCAGGGACAGGAATGGTTGTTGCAGGTTCCGGGGTTTAGGTGCTTTAGTAAGGTCAGAGAAGGGGGCAAAAGAGGGGGAGGTGTGGCGCTGCTAGTCAAGGACAGTATTACGGTGGTAGAAAGGATGCAAGATGGGGACTCTTCTTCCGAGGTAGTATGGGCTGAGGTTAGAAACAGGAAAGGAGAGGTCACCCTGTTGGGAGTTTTCTATAGGCCACCTAATAGTTCTAGAGATGTAGAGGAAAGGATGGCGAAGATGATTCTGGAAAAGAGCGAAAGTAACAGGGTAGTTGTTATGGGAGACTTTAACTTTCCTAATATTGACTGGAAAAGATATAGTTCGAGTACATTGGATGGGTCGTTCTTTGTACAATGTGTGCAGGAGGGTTTCCTGACACAATATGTTGACAGGCCAACAAGAGGAGAGGCCACATTGGATTTGGTTTTGGGTAATGAACCAGGCCAGGTGTTAGATCTGGAGGTAGGTGAACACTTTGGAGACAGTGACCACAATTCGGTGACCTTTACGTTAGTGATGGAAAGGGATAAGTATACCCCGCAGAGCAAGAGTTATAGCTGGGGGAAGGGCAATTATGATGCCATTAGACATGACTTAGGATGTGTTGGTTGGAGAAGTAGGCTGCAAGGGTTGGGCACACTGGATATGTGGAGCTTGTTCAAGGAACAGCTATTGCATGTTCTTGATAAGTACGTACCAGTCAGGCAGGGAGGAAGGGGTCGAGCGAGGGAACCGTGGTTTACCAAAGAAGTGGAATCTCTTGTTAAGAGGAAGAAGGAGGCCTATGTGAAGATGAGGCGTGAAGTTTCAGTTGGGGCGCTTGATAGTTACAAGGAAGCGAGGAAGGATCTAAAGAGAGAGCTGAGACGAGCAAGGAGGGGACATGAGAAGTCTTTGGCAGGTAGGATCAAGGAAAACCCAAAAGCTTTCTATAGGTATGTCAGGAATAAAAGAATGACTAAGGTAAGAGTAGGGCCAGTCAAGGACAGTGGTGGGAAGTTGTGTGTGGAGGCTGAGGAGATAAGCGAGATACTAAATGAATACTTTTCATCAGTATTCACTCAAGAAAAAGATAATATAGGGCAGCACGGTGGCCTAGTGGTTAGCACAACCGCCTCACGGCGCTGAGGTCCCAGGTTCGATCCCGGCTCTGGGTCACTGTCCGTGTGGAGTTTGCACGTTCTCCCCGTGTCTGCGTGGGTTTCGCCCCCACAACCCAAAAATGTGCAGAGTAGGTGGATTGGCCACGCTAAATTGCCCCTTAATTGGAAAAACTAATTGGCTAATCTAAATTTAAAAAAAAAAAAAAGAAAAAGATAATATTGTGGAGGAGAATGCTGAGACCCAGGCTATTAGAATAGATGGCATTGAGGTGCGTAGGGAAGAAGTGTTGGCAATTCTGGACAAGGTGAAAATAGATAAGTCCCCGGGGCCGGATGGGATTTATCCTAGGATTCTCTGGGAAGCCAGGGAAGAGATTGCTGAGCCTTTGGCTTTGATTTTTAGGTCATCATTGGCTACAGGAATAGTGCCAGAGGACTGGAGGATAGCAAATGTGGTCCCTTTGTTCAAGAAGGGGAGTAGAGATAACCCCGGTAACTATAGGCCGGTGAGCCTAACGTCTGTGGTGGGTAAAGTCTTGGAGAGGATTATAAAAGATACGATTTATAATCATCTAGATAGGAATAATATGATTAGGGATAGTCAGCATGGTTTTGTGAAGGGTAGGTCATGCCTCACAAACCTTATCGAGTTCTTTGAGAAGGTGACTGAACAGGTAGATGAGGGTAGAGCAGTTGATGTGGTGTATATGGACTTCAGTAAAGCGTTTGATAAGGTTCCCCACGGTCGGCTATTGCAGAAAATACGGAGGCTGGGGATTGAGGGTGATTTAGAGATGTGGATCAGAAATTGGCTAGTTGAAAGAAGACAGAGAGTGGTAGTTGATGGGAAATGTTCAGAATGGAGTTCAGTTACGAGTGGCGTACCACAAGGATCTGTTCTGGGGCCGTTGCTGTTTGTCATTTTTATAAATGACCTAGAGGAGGGCGCAGAAGGATGGGTGAGTAAATTTGCAGATGACACTAAAGTCGGTGGAGTTGTAGACAGTGCGGAAGGATGTTGCAGGTTACAGAGGGACATAGATAAGCTGCAGAGCTGGGCTGAGAGGTGGCAAATGGAGTTTAATGTGGAGAAGTGTGAGGTGATTCACTTTGGAAAGAATAACAGGAATGCGGAATATTTGGCTAATGGTAAAATTCTTGGTAGTGTGGATGAGCAGAGGGATCTCGGTGTCCATGTACATAGATCCCTGAAAGTTGCCACCCAGGTTGATAGGGTTGTGAAGAAGGCCTATGGTGTGTTGGCCTTTATTGGTAGAGGGATTGAGTTCCGGAGCCATGAGGTCATGATGCAGCTGTACCAAACTCTGGTACGGCCGCATTTGGAGTATTGCGTACAGTTCTGGTCGCCTCATTATAGGAAGGACGTGGAAGCTTTGGAACGGGTGCAGAGGAGATTTACCAGGATGTTGCCTGGTATGGAGGGAAAATCTTATGAGGAAAGGCTGATGGACTTGAGGTTGTTTTCGTTAGAGAGAAGAAGGTTAAGAGGTGACTTAATAGAGGCATACAAAATGATCAGAGGGTTAGATAGGGTGGACAGCGAGAGCCTTCTCCCGCGGATGGAGGTGGCTAGCACGAGGGGACATAGCCTTAAATTGAGGGGTAATAGATATAGGACAGAGGTCAGAGGTGGGTTTTTTACGCAAAGAGTGGTGAGGCCGTGGAATGCCCTACCTGCAACAGTAGTGAACTCGCCAACATTGAGGGCATTTAAAAATTTATTGGATAAGCATATGGATGATAAGGGCATAGTGTAGGTTAGATGGCCTTTAGTTTTTTTTTTCCATGTCGGTGCAACATCGAGGGCCGAAGGGCCTGTACTGCGCTGTATCGTTCTATGTTCTATGTTCTATGTTCTAAGTGTGAGGTGATTCACTTTGGAAAGAATAACAGGAATGCGGAATATTTGGCTAATGGTAAAATTCTTGGTAGTGTGGATGAGCAGAGGGATCTCGGTGTCCATGTACATAGATCCCTGAAAGTTGCCACCCAGGTTGATAGGGTTGTGAAGAAGGCCTATGGTGTGATGGCCTTTATTGGTAGAGGGATTGAGTTCCGGAGCCATGAGGTCATGTTGCAGTTGTACAAAACTCTAGTACGGCCGCATTTGGAGTATTGCGTACAGTTCTGGTCGCCTCATTATAGGAAGGACGTGGATGCTTTGGAACGGGTACAGAGGAGATTTACCAGGATGTTGCCTGGTATGGAGGGAAAATCTTATGAGGAAAGGCTGATGGACTTGAAGTTGTTTTCGTTAGAGAGAAGAAGGTTAAGAGGTGACCTAATAGAGGCATACAAAATGATCAGAGGGTTAGATAGGGTGGACAGCGAGAGCCTTCTCCCGCGGATGGAGGTGGCTAGCACGAGGGGACCTAGCCTTAAACTGAGGGGTAATAGATATAGGACAGAGGTCAGAGGTGGGTTTTTTACGCAAAGAGTGGTGAGGCCGTGGAATGCCCTACCTGCAACAGTAGTGAACTCGCCAACATTGAGGGCATTTAAAAGTTTATTGGATAAGCATATGGATGATAAGGGCATAGTGTAGGTTAGATGGCCTTTCGTTTTTTTTCCATGTCGGTGCAACATTGAGGGCCGAAGGGCCTGTACTGCGCTGTATCATTCTATTGAGTCTATTGAGGAGGATGTTCATGGGAGGGTGTTGCTGGCCAGTGAGGGTGTATGGGGTAAGTGGGGTTGGATGCCCGTGACAATGGTCCCCACCTCAAAGAATTTTGGGCTTGATGCGATGATAAACTATTTTCCCACTGCCTTTGTCTCCGTGCTCATTTGTTCGGGCAGGAGCCCTCCTTCCATTCAACAGATCCTTCTACCGCCTCCAGTATTGTCCCTACACTGGGACTCCTCCCTCCAGCCGCCTACCTGCTCTTGATCTTCTCACTGAAAACTGTGGGCATGACGTGGACTGTCTCAATTTCTCTGCTCCTCTCACCCATTCTAACCTGTCTGCTTCTGAACTTGCTGCTCTCCGCTCTCAGCTCCAGACCTGATGTTGTCATCAAACCCGCCGACAAGTTTAGGCTGATGTTGTCTGGCGCACTGACCCCTGCCTCGCCCGGCCCGGACAGCCCACATCCACCTCCTCCCAAAATCCCCCCCACCCCGCCCAGACAGCCCAGATCCATTTCCTCCCAAAAATCCCCCCCTCCCCGCCCGGACAGCCCGCATTCACCCCCTCCCAAAAATCATCCCCTCCTGGACCGGACAGTCCGCATCCACCTCCTCCCAAAATCCCCCCCCCCTCCCCACCCAGACAGCCCGCATCCACCTCCTCTCAAAATTCCCCCTCCCCCGCCCGGACATCCTGCATCCACCTCCCCAAAATCCCCCCACCCCGGACAGCCCGCTTCGACCTCCTCCCAAAATCCACAAACAGGACTCTTTCCCCCCATCCTCCCAGATAGCCTGCTTCTCCCTCCTCCCCAAAATCTTCAAATAGCTCTATTCCAGTACCCCGGCCATACTTAACTTCTCTTTAACATGGCTGTCCAATCCCTCTGTACCTCCATTCCCCACCAGGATATCCAATCCCTCTATACTTACATTCCCCTGTCCTCAATGGGCATTTGCAAGCTGGACTGCCCTCAATCGATGTTCCCAAGCTGACAGTGTCATAAGGGGGCAGGACTGCACAGTGTTGGAACCTGCACAGACCGGGGCAAAGGAGCCTACGCAGACCGGGGCGCTGGAGCCTACACAGACCGGGGCGAAGGAGCCTACGCAGACTGGGGCGAAGGAGCCTGCGCAGACCGGGAAGCTGGAACCTGTGCAGACCGGGGCAAAGGAGCCTGCGCAGACCGTAGCGAAGGGTTAGGGTTAGGGTCAGAGTCAGGGTCAGGTGCGAGGAGTGAGGGGTTCGGGTTAGGGGTTAGGGGTCAGGTGTTAGGGGGTCAGGTGTTAGGGGTCAGGGTTCAGGGTTCAGGGTGAGGGTTCAGGGTTCAGGGTCAGGGTTAGGGTTTTGTAAAAAGTGTCAAAAAATTGTCGCGGCGTTTCAGTAAAGAGAGGAGTCTTGCTGCCGCTAGGCGGCGAGCCTGTAGGCTCGCAACATATGCACACAAGGTGTGCACCGCAAAATATTTGCACATTTTAGGAGCTAATTATTTGCTTAAAATTGCATCGTTCCATCAAATTTTTAAAGTTATGGTTAGGGTCAGTGTTAGGGTTAGCGTTCTGGCTAGGGTTAGGGTTAGGGTTCTGGTTAGGGTTAGGGTGTGGGTTCTGGTTAGGGTTAGGGTTAGGGTTACACCAAATTAGGTTTAGGGTTAGGGTTACACCAAATTAGGGTAATGGTTAGGGTTAGCGTTCTGGTTAGGGTTAGGGATAGGGCTAGGGTTTTGTAAAAAGTGTAAAAAAATTAGGGTTAGGGTTAGGGTTACACCAAATTAGGGTTATGGTTAGTGTTAGCGTTCTGGTTAGGGTTAGGGATAGGGCTAGGGTTTTGTAAAAAGTGTAAAAAAATTGTCATGGCGTTGCAGCAAAGAGAGGAGTCTTGCTGCTGCTAGGAGGCGAGCCTGTAGGCTCGCAACATCTGAGCACATGGTGCGCGCCGCAAAGTATTTGCACGTTAGTGTTAGGGTTAGGGTTAGTGATAGGGTTAGGGTTTAGGGTTAGGGTTAGGGTTTAGTGGTTAGGGGTTGGGTTACGGTTAGGGCTAGGGCTAGGGCTAGGGTTAGGGTCAGGGTCAGGGTCAGGGTCAGGGTCAGGGTTTGGGTCAGGGTTTGGGTCAGGGTCAGGGTTCAGGGTCAGGGTTCAGGGTCAGGGTTCAGGGTCAGGGTTCAGGGTCATGGTCAGGTTCAGGGTTCAGGGTTCAGGGTCAGGGGTCAGGGTCAGGGTCAGGGTCAGGGTTTGGGTCAGGGTTTGGGTCAGGGTCAGGGTTCAGGGTCAGGGTTCAGGGTCAGGGTTCAGGGTCAGGGTTCAGGGTCATGGTCAGGTTCAGGGTTCAGGGTTCAGGGTCAGGGGTCAGGGTCAGGGTCAGGGATAGGGTTAGGTTGTTAGGTTCTGGACAGATGGGGGTTACCCGTATTTCTGCACCAAATTAGGGTTAGGGTTAGGGTTAGGGTAAGGGTTAAGGTTAGGTTGTTAGGTTCTGGACAGATGGGGGTTACCCGTATTTCTGCACCCAATAAGGGATACAGCGCCGAAGCGTCTGCCTCTTTGCTGGCGCACGTTCAACATTCTTTTCCGCATAGACTTTGCGTCAACTCTCTGTCTCTCGAATCCGACCACGTATTTTAGAAATAAGACAAACAGAAAGTAGGAAAAATAGACAGCGAGGAGCAAAGATTAGACTGTAGTTGTATTAAGAAGAAAATTGGTAATACCCAGGTTAGGGTCAGGGACTGTGTGCGAGTTACCCTTCCTTTCCGTACCCAAACAGGGACACAGCTAGTTTAGGGTAAGGGTTAGTATTTTTAGGAACCAGGAAGGGATTACCCTTCTTTTCCGTACCCAAACAGGGACACAGCTAGTTTAGGGTAAAAGTTAGGGTTAGGGACAAGGGGGGGTTACCCTTCCTTTCCGTACCCAAACAGGGACACAGCTAGTTTAGGGTTTGGGTTAGGGTTAGGGTTAGGGTTAGGGTTTAGGGTTAGGGTTAGGGTTAGGTTGTTAGGTTCTGGACAGATGGGGGTTACCCGTATTTCTGCACCCAATAAGGGATACAGTGCCTAAGCGTCTGCCTCTTTGCTGGCGCACGTTCAACATTCTTTTCCGCATAGACTTTGCGTCATCTCTCTGTCTCTCGAATCCGACCACGTATTTTAGAAATAAGACAAATAGAAAGTAGGAAAAATAGACAGTGAGGAGCAAAGATTAGACTGTAGTTGTATTAAGAAGAAAATTGGTAATACCCAGGTTAGGGTCAGGGACTGGGTGCGAGTTACCCTTCCTTTCCGTACCCAAACAGGGACACAGCTAGTTTAGGGTAAGGGTTAGTATTTTTAGGAACCAGGAAGGGATTACCCTTCCTTTCCGTACCCAAACAGGGACACAGCTAGTTTAGGGTAAGAGTTAGTATTAAGGACCGGGTAGGGATTACCCTTCCTTTCCGTACCCAATCAGGGACACAGCCAGTTTAGGGTAAGAGTAAGGGTTAGGGACCGGGTGGGAGTAGACCTGCTTTTCTGTACCCAAACAGGGACACAGCTAGTTTAGGGTTAGGGTAGAGGACAGGGTGGGGATTACCAAAGCAAGAAACAAAGATTAGAATATAGTTGTATTAAGAAGAAAATTGGTAATAGTATTCTGAAAATTATAAACATCATTTAACAAGGGTTTTAATTTACGATTAAACTAATATCCTAATCCAAAAATTCCATAAATTAAAATATCCATTAAATTATATAACTTTTTGAAAAAAAATGTATTTTTGTGCTAATCAAAATAGGGAGAACAGACCTTTCTGTGGGCTACTAAACCCAATTTGTGGTAAAAAATCGTCCCTACATGTACATGTTTCGCAGTCCTTACTGCTCATCAGGGGACTGTCTTTCGTCCACTAAGAATCTTCCTCTCACTAAGTGTATAGCACAAATTACCAAATTAAACATCTAAGTGAAAAAATCTTCCATTTATATAAAAAATTCAGTCATAAAAATGGTTTTACCTCAGAATAATCGTTGTCCTACGAAATACTTGAAAATTGTGGAGAATCTGGTTCAGCGACTGACTCCAGAGAGTGTCTGGAAACTTCTGGCAAACCTCTAGTCAGCAGCAGGTGCAAAAAACCGTTACTTTTTAAACCCAATCTATGGCGTCAACAATTAGTATCTACCAATCAGGAGCTATAAATTTGGAAACGTTTAGAAGGAATTATTTTTTTACCTTATCATGTCTAGTGTATTCTAATGACTATTATTTAAATTTGGGTATAAATCGTTTAAATTAATGTTGATTTACGTATGATTTAAACTGGCCAACCGTGCTTACCGGAAGACTTAACTGCCGGCTGCCATTTCATTTTTAAAAAACTACAAAATGGCCGACTGTGTCATTTTGAATCCCACAAAATGGCCGAATGTGGACGGCTGCCAAAAACTTTTAATTCATACCAAACGGCCGAACATGAACGGCTAGTATGAAGCTATAAATTTAAATTACAGACCTTAGCAAAATTTGAGAGGATAATCAATGAATTAATACTTGTACATCGTATTTTAAAAAACTTTTATATATGGATTTTTAAAAATATTAATTAGAATATAGGGTAAGTGAAAATATTCCCATGATGTAAATATTTAAAGAGGAAAGGGAAGAAACAAAATTAAATTAGGGTTAAGGGGTTAGGGTGAGGGAGTGGGGGAGGGGAGGGAGTTAGGGGGAGGGTGAGGAAGTTAGGGGGAGGGGGGGGGGAGGGGGAGGGGGAGGGGGAGGGGGAGGGGGAGGGGGAGGGGGAGGGTAACCTTTCGGGCTTCCGTTCGGGCTACCAATAGGGCTACCGTTAGCGTCACCAATAGGGCTACCGTTCGGGCCACCGCCAGGGCTTCCTTTAGGGCTACCGTTAGGGCCACCATTAGGGCAACCGTTCGGGCTACCGTCAAGGCTACCGTTCGGGCTACCGTCACAGCTACCGTCAGGGTTACTGCCTAGGCTACCGTCAGGGCTACCGTCATGGCTACCACCAGGGCTACCGTCAGGGTAAGGGTTGGGGTGAGGGTTGGGGTGAGGGTTGGGGTGAGGGTTGGGGTGAGGGTTGGGATGGCCGTTCGGGCTACCGTTCGGGCTACCGTTCGGGCTACCGTTCGGGCTACCGTTCGGGCTACCGTTAGCGTAACCAATAGGGCTACCGTTAAGGCCACCGCCAGGGCTTCCTTTCGGGCCACCGCCAGGGCCACCACCAGGGCAACCGTTCGGGCTACCGTCAAGGCTACCGTTCGGGCTACCGTCATGGCTACCGTCAGGGCTATCGCCAAGGCTACCTTCAGGGCTATCGTCAGGGCTACCGTCAGGGCTACCGTCAGGGCTACCGTCAGGGCTAGGTTAGGGGTTAGGGTCGGGCTTAGGGCAAGGGGCTTAGGGTAAGGGACAAGAATATATATATATATAAGAATGAAATAAGTCTAGAAACAGAGTCCTCAATAAGTAAAAGAGAAATACTACAAGAAGAATAATGTAGAGAGACATTATGAATAAAAGGAAATATGAGAAACTGTATAATAAGTATAAGATTTGAAACATAGATACGCGTATTATGACACTACTTGGACCAAGTTAATGTTGTACGTGGCACTCGTCAAGGTTAGGTTGTTTAGGTTCTGGACAGATGGGGGTTAGGGTTAGGGTTAGGGTTAGGGTTAGGGTTAGGGTTAGGGTTAGGGTTAGGGTTAGGGTTAGGTTGTTTAGGTTCTGGACAGATGGGGGTTACCCGTATTTCTGCACCCAATAAGGGATACAGCGCCGAAGCGTCTGCCTCTTTGCTGGCGCACGTTCAACATTCTTTTCCGCATAGACTTTGCGTCATCTCTCTGTCTCTCGAATCCGACCACGTATTTTAGAAATAAGACAAATAGAAAGTAGGAAAAATAGACAGTGAGGAGCAAAGATTAGACTGTAGTTGTATTAAGAAGAAAATTGGTAATACCCAGGTTAGGGTCAGGGACTGGGTGAGAGTTACCCTTCCTTTCCGTACCCAAACAGGGACACAGCTAGTTTAGGGTAAGGGTTAGTATTTTTAGGAACCAGGAAGGGATTACCCTTCTTTTCCGGACCCGAACAGGGACACAGCTAGTTTAGGGTAAGAGGTAGGGTTAGGGACAAGGGGGGGTTACCCTTCCTTTCCGTACCCAAACAGGGACACAGCTAGTTTAGGGTAAGAGTTAGTATTAAGGACCGGGTTGGGATTACCCTTCCTTTCCGTACCCAAACAGGGACACAGCCAGTTTAGGGTAAGAGTAAGGGTTAGGGACTGGGTGGGAGTAGCCCTGCCTTTCTGTACCCAAACAGGGACACAGCTAGTTTAGGGTTAGGGCAGAGGACAGGGTGGGGATTACCAAAGCAAGAAACAAAGATTAGAATATAGTTGAATTAAGAAGAAAATTGGTAATAGTATTCTGAAAATTATAAACATCATTTAACAAGGGTTTTAAATTACGATTAAACTAATATCCTAATTTTAAAATTCCATAAATTAAAATATCCATTAAATATAACTTTTTGAAAAAAATTTATTTTTGTGCTAATCAAAGTAGGGAGAACAGACCTTTCTGTGGGCTACTAAACCCAATTTGTGGTAAAAAATGGTCCCTACATGTACATGTTTCGCAGTCCTTACTGCTCATCAGGGGACTGTCTTTCGTCCACTAAGAATCTTCCTCTCACTAAATGTATAGCACAAATTTCCAAATTAAACATCTAAAGTAGTGAAAAAATCTTCCATTTATATAAAAACTTCAGTCATAAAAATGGTTTTACCTCAGAATAATCGTTGTCCTGCGAAATACTTGAAAATTGTGGAAGATCTGGTTCAGCGACTGACTCCAGAGAGTGTCTGGAAACTTCTGGCAAACCTCTAGTCAGCAGCAGGTGCAAAAAACCGTTACTTTTTAAACCCAATCTATGGCGTCAACAATTAGTATCTACCAATCAGGAGCTATAAATTTGGAAACGTTTAGAAGGAATTATTTTTTACCTTATCATGTCTAGTATATTCTAAAGACTATTATTTAAATTTGGGTGTAAATCGTTTAAATTAATGTTGATTTACGTATGATTTAAACTGGCCAACCGTGCTTACCGGAAGTCTTAACTGCCGGCTGCCATTTCATTTTTTAAAAACTACAAAATGGCCGACTGTGTCATTTTGAATCCCACAAAATGGCCGAATGTGGACGGCTGCCAAAAACTTTTAATTCATACAAAACGGCCGGACATGAACGGCTAGTATGAAGCTATAAATTAGGGTTAGGGTTAGGGTTAGGGTTAGGGTTAGGGTTAGGGTTAGGGTTAGGGTTAGGGTTAGGGGTTAGGGGTTAGGGTTAGGGTTAGGGGTTAGGGTTAGGGTTAGGGTTAGGGTTAGGGTTAGGGTTAGGGTTAGGGTTAGGGTTAGGGTTAGGGTTAGGGTTAGGGTTAGGGTTTTAGGGTTAGGGTTAGGGTTTTAGGGTTAGGGTTAGGGTTAGGGTTAGGGTTAGGGTTAGGGTTAGGGTTAGGGTTAGGGTTTTAGGGTTAGGGTTAGGGTTTTAGGGTTAGGGTTAGGGTTTTAGGGTTAGGGTTAGGGTTAGGGTTAGGGTTAGGGTTAGGGTTAGGGTTAGGGTTAGGGTTAGGGTTAGGGTTTTAGGGTTAGGGTTAGGGTTAGGGTTAGGGTTAGGGTTAGGGTTTTAGGGTTAGGGTTTTAGGGTTAGGGTTAGGGTTAGGGTTAGGGTTAGGGTTAGGGTTAGGGTTAGGGTTAGGGTTTTAGGGTTAGGGTTTTAGGGTTAGGGTTAGGGTTAGGGTTAGGGTTAGGGTTAGGGTTAGGGTTTTAGGGTTAGGGTTAGGGTTTTAGGGTTAGGGTTAGGGTTTTAGGGTTAGGGTTTAGGGTTAGGGTTAGGGTTAGGGTTAGGGTTAGGGTTAGGGTTAGGGTTAGGGTTTAGGGTTAGGGTTAGGGTTAGGGTTTTAGGGTTAGGGTTAGGGTTAGGGTTAGGGTTAGGGTTAGGGTTAGGGTTAGGGTTAGGGTTAGGGTTTTAGGGTTAGGGTTAGGGTTAGGGTTAGGGTTAGGGTTAGGGTTAGGGTTTAGGGTTAGGGTTAGGGTTAGGGTTAGGGTTAGGGTTAGGGTTAGGGTTTAGGGTTAGGGTTAGGGTTAGGGTTAGGGTTAGGGTTTAGGGTTAGGGTTAGGGTTAGGGTTTAGGGTTAGGGTTAGGGTTAGGGTTAGGGTTAGGGTTTAGGGTTTAGGGTTAGGGTTAGGGTTAGGGTTAGGGTTAGGGTTAGGTTGTTTAGGTTCTGGACAGATGGGGGTTACCCGTATTTCTGCACCCAATAAGGGATACAGCGCCGAAGCGTCTGCCTCTTTGCTGGCGCACGTTCAACATTCTTTTCCGCATAGACTTTGCGTCATCTCTCTGTCTCTCGAATCCGACCACGTATTTTAGAAATAAGACAAATAGAAAGTAGGAAAAATAGACAGTGAGGAGCAAAGATTAGACTGTAGTTGTATTAAGAAGAAAATTGGTAATACCCAGGTTAGGGTCAGGGACTGGGTGAGAGTTACCCTTCCTTTCCGTACCCAAACAGGGACACAGCTAGTTTAGGGTAAGGGTTAGTATTTTTAGGAACCAGGAAGGGATTACCCTTCTTTTCCGGACCCGAACAGGGACACAGCTAGTTTAGGGTAAGAGTTAGGGTTAGGGACAAGGGGGGGTTACCCTTCCTTTCCGTACCCAAACAGGGACACAGCTAGTTTAGGGTAAGAGTTAGTATTAAGGACCGGGTTGGGATTACCCTTCCTTTCCGTACCCAAACAGGGACACAGCCAGTTTAGGGTAAGAGTAAGGGTTAGGGACTGGGTGGGAGTAGCCCTGCCTTTCTGTACCCAAACAGGGACACAGCTAGTTTAGGGTTAGGGCAGAGGACAGGGTGGGGATTACCAAAGCAAGAAACAAAGATTAGAATATAGTTGAATTAAGAAGAAAATTGGTAATAGTATTCTGAAAATTATAAACATCATTTAACAAGGGTTTTAAATTACGATTAAACTAATATCCTAATTTTAAAATTCCATAAATTAAAATATCCATTAAATATAACTTTTTGAAAAAAATTTATTTTTGTGCTAATCAAAGTAGGGAGAACAGACCTTTCTGTGGGCTACTAAACCCAATTTGTGGTAAAAAATGGTCCCTACATGTACATGTTTCGCAGTCCTTACTGCTCATCAGGGGACTGTCTTTCGTCCACTAAGAATCTTCCTCTCACTAAATGTATAGCACAAATTTCCAAATTAAACATCTAAAGTAGTGAAAAAATCTTCCATTTATATAAAAACTTCAGTCATAAAAATGGTTTTACCTCAGAATAATCGTTGTCCTGCGAAATACTTGAAAATTGTGGAAGATCTGGTTCAGCGACTGACTCCAGAGAGTGTCTGGAAACTTCTGGCAAACCTCTAGTCAGCAGCAGGTGCAAAAAACCGTTACTTTTTAAACCCAATCTATGGCGTCAACAATTAGTATCTACCAATCAGGAGCTATAAATTTGGAAACGTTTAGAAGGAATTATTTTTTTACCTTATCATGTCTAGTATATTCTAAAGACTATTATTTAAATTTGGGTGTAAATCGTTTAAATTAATGTTGATTTACGTATGATTTAAACTGGCCAACCGTGCTTACCGGAAGTCTTAACTGCCGGCTGCCATTTCATTTTTTAAAAACTACAAAATGGCCGACTGTGTCATTTTGAATCCCACAAAATGGCCGAATGTGGACGGCTGCCAAAAACTTTTAATTCATACAAAACGGCCGGACATGAACGGCTAGTATGAAGCTATAAATTAGGGTTAGGGTTAGGGTTAGGGTTAGGGTTAGGGTTAGGGTTAGGGTTAGGGTTAGGGGTTAGGGGTTAGGGTTAGGGTTAGGGGTTAGGGTTAGGGTTAGGGTTAGGGTTAGGGTTAGGGTTAGGGTTAGGGTTAGGGTTAGGGTTAGGGTTAGGGTTAGGGTTTTAGGGTTAGGGTTAGGGTTTTAGGGTTAGGGTTAGGGTTAGGGTTAGGGTTAGGGTTAGGGTTAGGGTTTTAGGGTTAGGGTTAGGGTTTTAGGGTTAGGGTTAGGGTTTTAGGGTTAGGGTTAGGGTTAGGGTTAGGGTTAGGGTTAGGGTTAGGGTTAGGGTTAGGGTTAGGGTTAGGGTTAGGGTTAGGGTTAGGGTTAGGGTTAGGTTGTTAGGTTCTGGACAGATGGGGGTTACCCGTATTTCTGCACCCAATAAGGGATACAGCGCCGAAGCGTCTGCCTCTTTGCTGGCGCACGTTCAACATTCTTTTCCGCATAGATTTTGCGTCATCTCTCTTTCTCTCGAATCCAACCACGTATTTTAGAAATAAGACAAATAGAAAGTAGGAAAAATAGACAGTGAGGAGCAAAGATTAGACTATAGTTGTATTAAGAAGAAAATTGGTAATACCCAGGATAGGGTTAGGGACTGGGTGCGAGTTACCCTTCCTTTCCGTACCCAAACAGGGACACAGCTAGTTTAGGGTAAGGGTTAGTATTTTTAGGAACCGGGAAGGGATTACCCTTCTTTTCCGTACCCAAACAGGGACACAGCTAGTTTAGGGTAAGAGTTAGGGTTAGGGACAAGGGGGGAATTACCCTTCCTTTCCGTACCCAAACAGGGACACAGCTAGTTTAGGGTAAGAGTTAGTATTAAGGACCGGGTAGGGATTACCCTTCCTTTCCGTACCCAAACAGGGTCACAGCCAGTATAGGGTAAGAGTAAGGGTTAGGGACCGGGTGGGAATAACCCTGCTTTTCCATACCCAAACAGGGACACAGCTAGTTTAGGGTTAAGGTAGAAGACAGGGTGGGGATTACCAAAGCAAGAAATAAGACAAATAGAC